>NW_022145526.1:2107500-2368880 GCF_000002235.5 Strongylocentrotus purpuratus
TACTGTAACCAAGCCCGACAAGCTTTGTCAAATCGCCATTTTGAATCTGTGCATTGTGTATTAGACTGTCGGTTCTTGCCGTTAAATTGCATTCATATCTTTCTATCAAAACTGCGTGTATATATATGAATTTCTGTTTTGGCCGGAAATATCTTCCGACTTGCCATTCATCAAGCTGAGTTTCAGGCAGCTGCAATATTTTCTAAGAAAAAGAGGAGTTTCGACTACGGTATACACCCGAGAAAAGACTCGTTAAATTAGCGTCCGCAGTAGCGGACTAGCCTGCCCGTTGCCCCTGACCTACGGGGTCCGTGTCACTCGGTAGACATGACTGTATGGGGAAATTACAACGGGCAGGATTTTCGTTAAGTGAACTAGTTACATATACCTCCCTTAAGTTTGACGATATTCCTGACTTTGGACCTATGACGTATTCAATTATCTAGTAGAGAATATGGCGGACCATGCATTTATGATCGTCGAAAACTGAAGGCTTTTAAGAGTTTTGAAGACTTTCGATTGATATTTCCCGATGGCCATAGATTATGTGGCCTGGAGAAGCTCGAGTACAATCCCTCCTCTAGTTAGCTCTCGGCAGCTCATGATAGCGACTTGTGACTAGGTTATACAGGTCAAACCGACGCAAAAAGACAGAACATACCAACTTGAACAAAAAGAAAAAATATATAAATAATAAACAAATAAAAAGTAGAAGTCTAGACTAGATCTAATAAATGTAATAACAATTTTATTTTTAAATGTTTTTGTTTTAAAATAACAATAATTTCTTCTTGAAGGTCCGGCATAATTGCAGTTTAATACTATTAACTTTTATTTTATGAAAATCAAACTTAATTCCTAATCTTATTCTAAACAATAAAATTATTCATCATCCTGATTCTTCTTCCTTGCCATCATAAGGTTTTTTTATTATTACTTTCATTATTCCCCTTTTCCATTGCTCTATCATTCTTTTTCCTTGTTCATTGTTTTTCTTCATTTTTTCCGTTCAAAATTATTTGTTTATCATTATTCATCATTCTTATTCTAGCTCTCTAGCTGTCATCGGACGATATTATTTTATAAATATTATTTTAATAATTATTACCTTTATTGTCATTATTTCTCGTTGCTTTTGTTAATAATATTGATTCTGCGGTCAGTGCTTGCTTCTCGTTAGCCGTTTCTTGTCCGCCTTGAAATAGTCCGTATCGAGGCGTTTCACAAACATTTTTTAATCCGTAAAATTGCATTTCATTTTGAAAATGTGAATCGCGCCTACACGAACACGAACACGTGGTACGCGCGCACGCTTCTGCAAGCAGAGGTGACTGTGTGTGCGAACGCCGAGTGGAAAATAGTTCATCACTTCTTTCATTTCTACGTCCAAATTTGTACTCAGATTCAAGCTAAGGTAAATGCAAAATTGAATGGAAATTACCGATATCGGCTAGCTAACTTATATTTTGGTGCTTCGCTTTCTGTTTCATCACTGGCTTTCAAGCCAATGTCGCTTGTATCATCGACCTCGTTTTTCTTCTTTTTGAGGGGGTATCGTGCGCTGCCTGTACCGGGGACTTGGCCGAACAGGTTTAGCTGCAAGATGTGAATCGCTAGTTCTGTACCAGCAATGCTTTTCTATTATTCTTGCCTAAGACTCAGCGATTTTAAAGATCAAATGTATGAAGAACAAAATCACATCTCAAAGATATTTAGTATTCAAGTTTGAAACTGCCTCCTTTTTCTTCTCTCTCTCTCTCAAAATAGCGAAAACAAACGATACAATCACACCTAGCGAACACAGTCATGTATGGTATGCACGCAAAGTGTAGTCTGCTACGCACCGCGAGTTCTGCTTGTCCGACCCTCCGATTACGTAATGCGATTTAAAGGTCTCTGAATACATTACGAAACTGGCCTATTACACATACATGTAGGCATGGCAGAAAAAGAAGAAACAAGTGATTCCGAGTGGACTGATGAAGGCAAGCAAATCCCTGATTCTTTTATTTTTAATAAAAATAATAACAATAAGATTGGAAAAAAAAAAAGGGAAAAAAAAAGGAAAACACGGGAAAAATAACCAAACTTTAAACCAAACCACCTGGAACAAAACAAGAAGGAAAAAAGAGAAGAAAACAAAGAGGAGATGAAAAATAAGAAGCAAAAGAAGGGGGGCGGAGGAACAGAACTAATGATAACAAAAGTAATAACAATAATTATCATCAAAACAATAATAATTATAATGATACAATAATAAGGGCACACTATTTCAAAAACTTTGAGATTTCTTTTGTTACAGTTTGAATGTATTATCTTCCTACGGATTTGAGATGAATATGATGTATTTATTTATTGATCATTGAATATTTGTCAGTATCCTTTTGATAAGATACATAGTTAAATGTTAGATGTATATGATCTATTTTTTTATTATTAATTGGTGTTATGGTTATAGATTATACAAATAACGCACGGCCCAGAGTGCAATAGCGGTGAATGCAGTACGCGCGAGGTTTCTTTGGATTGGTGCCGCTCTGTGCAACGAGCCGCTTGCGGCGAGTTGACAGTGCGAACCATCTGAAGAAACCGAGCGAACACTGCATTTACGTATCGCACAACAGGGTCAAGTGCGTTATTTGTTTTATAAAATAGCGACACAAACAGCAACAAACAAAAGTTTAGATCTTAAGTATACGAGAGTTCGATCTAGATCTAGAGTTAGTCTATGTTGGTTCTACTAGATCTAGTAGACTAGACCTAGTAGATTCTACTAGACTAAAATGAGGGTCTAAAAGTAAAACCTTGCAGGCTTACCGAAAAGTCCACGGGATTCATTGTTTGATTAAAAATAAAATGCATAGGGTGTCTAGAGACGAGTCTACATCAGACAGCTGAAATTTTTGGCTTCATTATAAAATCCAAAAGTCAAAACGGGTCTAAATCCAAGGCAAAAGTAAAATAAAAATTTGCTTTCTAATAATACCCCGCTCTAGCTAGAGCTAAGCTAGCTACGCGTACGCTGCGCTAGGGATCATGGTGGAGAGTACAATATTAGCTACGCGTAGCCTATAGCCTACAATGCACTCGAGGGAGCGTACTAGTACTACGCGTACGCGCGCGCACTGGATCTCCATGGTCACGTACGCGCCGTGCAATATAACTTTTTGTTGCGCTTTTTGTCAATGTCATGTGACGCGTATTGACCAATCACGATGCTTAAAATACTAGAGCCATTTTATAACATTTAATATTCGTAAGTATCCGTTTGATAAGATACATAGTTAAATGTTTGCATGTAATATATCCTAATATTTGTCCTATTTCTCTATTTTCAATGCGCTAATTTCACGCTTTGCAGAAGGTGGGTATACAATTTTGTCCAATCATGGTTATTTCATATAATAATTGTTATCATCCATGTGATATTTCTCTCCTTTCATTTACATATTTGCTTCATTGCTTCATTGGAACTAGGCACGATGTCTATTGATATATTGAAATAGATATAAGTATCATGAATAGGCAATGTAGAGTAATACAAAACACAAACCTTATACTGATATTAGATTTCAAACTTTGTGTTTACAGTTAGTATTATAATCCATCAGGAATCCATGCAGTCAGGAATGTAATCCCAACTATCACGAAATTCGTTCATGTATTCGCATAATTATGTCCTGTTTCATCAAAAGTGCAAAGGCGAATGGACCAGATTGTTAGTCTTCCTGAGTTCTAATAGGATGTATCCAATATATCGTAAACTCATTGTGAGATATTTTAAATATGTATGTACGTACCGGTACATTACCTGGTCTATAGTGTATTTAAGTGATAGAACCGTTGCACCTTTTCCATTTTTGCTAAGTTACTAGACAGATTAATGTACAACAAACTCTATGAATCTTTCAAAATTTGAATGCTGGTTTTCGCAAAAAATATTCTATTTCTCTGTGTGTAATAATTTGTGTTCTACTCTACATGAAATTATCAGAGGCAATTTTATTCGTTATGGGATCTTCAAGGACCTTTCACAAACATTTGACACCATCGACCACCCAGTTCTTCTAAAACAATTACACTTCTATGGAATACGAGGCTAATCCTAATACAGTGGTTCCATAGTTGTATACAAAACAGAATGTGGTGGTTGATGGTCTGGAGCCACCGAATGCTCTTGAGTTTTGGCAATGCAGAACCTTCAAGATAGTGACTATTAAGGGATAGACACTGCAATACGTGTCTTATAATTTGCACAACCCCTATTGCTTTATTTCGTGGGATATCAGTTCTCTCTCTCTCTCACACACACACACACATTCTATTCCAAGGACAATCTTATAGAACAAAGATTTGTCTTGGATTATGTTCAGAGGAACTACTTCTTTCTTAAATTGTTGGGTCCAGGGCTCCGCCGATGGACCCCTGCCAGTTCATTAGAATTTCCTTTTCCTTTATACTGTTCTACCTTCGTCCGAATGCTTCGTTGGAATATCCTGTGCCAACAGATCGATACTGCAATCTGTATTTGTACATTCAAGTTTGATGTTTTTCTGTTTTTTATCTCTCTGTCTCGACATCCATTTTCTGTTCTTTTGCCTTGTTTTCTCTTTCTGTTCTTCCTTTTTTCAGTCGCTCTCTCTCTCTCTCTATTTCCTTTTCCCCTGTTTTACGCTGCCAAAAAAAAAGAGGGCAACGGCCGATTTGCACCCTGATCCGCAGCTGATCTGTACATCTAAATGTATACAGGCATTTAATACGCAAAGCTTGAAATTGGATGGGTTGCCATCCCACCTTATATGTTGCCGACCCTTTTCTCGAGAGAGCAGTATATATGTATACATTTCTCTCTTTCTATCTCTCTCTTTTTTCTTTTTTTTAATCTGTTACATACTTTTCTCTTTCTCTTCTTTTTTTCTTCCGTTACTCTTTCTTTCCCCATTTTATTCATGCCAGCAAGAGGGGGGAGCAGCCGATTCGGCCCCTCTTGGATCCGCAATTGATGGATCGGTTATTTAAGTCTATACCAATAATTTTCTTCGTTGAACTATACATCAATGTAGGCATGGCAGCAAAAGAAGAAGGAACTGTCCCCAAGGAGATTAAAGGTAAGCGAATTCGTGATTCTATATTTACCAAAATTGCTAACAATAAGATTGGAAATTAAAACAAAAAAGAAAGAATAGGAAAACATGGGAAAAATAACAAAACTTTAAACCACCTGAAACAAAACAAGAAGGAAAAAAGAGAAACAAACAAAGAAGAGAAGAAAAAGGAGAAGTAAAAGAGGGGAGGGGGAGGGGGGGGGGTAAGGAGAAGGAACAAATAATGATAACAATAGTAATAATAATAAGCATCATCAAAATAATAACAATTATAATAATACAATATAATGAGGGAATTCTTTTTCAAAAACTGTGAGATTACCTTTGTCACAGTTTGAATGTCTTATCTTCTTTCGAATTTTAGATGTATATGATCTATTTATTTATTCATAATTGGTGTTATGGTTATGAATTATTGAATATTCGTATATTCGTCAGTATCCGTTTTATAAGATACATAGTTAAATGTGTGCATGTAATATATTCTAATATTTGTCCTATTTCTCTATTTTCAATGCGCTAATTTCACGCTTTGCAGAAGGTAAGTATGCAACTTTGTTTATATATTTATTTACATATTTGCTTTATTGTTTCATTGGAACTAGGCACGAGGTCATTTGATATATTGAAATAGATATAAGTATCATGATTAGGCAATGTAGAGTAATACAAAACACAGGCCTTATATTGATATTGGATTTGAAACCTCGTGTTTACGGTTTGTATTAATAGCAACCATCTTATCGTGGTTTATAACTATATATACATACCTTTCATGGGTGTCTGTGGTAAGAAATAAATATAATTTAAAATTATGGATAACGTAAATTACTTGTGAGGTCAAGCAAATCAGTTAAGTTCGATATAAAGAGATGTCTAGTTATTACACAAAACTGATAATAAAATAAAGAGGAACCTTATACCCGGGGGCACAGCAGGTTCTTGAGACATGGAATGTTGTAAAAAGTTGTTGGGTATTAGTATGTTCAGGGGACCTTCCCGCACATCTTCCAGTTGGCCAACCTTTGCAATATGCTGCTGGAAAAAAAACATGGCCGCCATGTATAACTACTGTTGAAAAATTTTGGGGATTACTTTTTAAAAGCACCTAATTTTAACATGTGTAAGGTGTCACATGAAAGACAATTAATTAATTACAAGATGATACCTCATTCGATAATTTTCGTGATGATTTGCATTACAAGTTTGAGCCAAAAATGTTTTTTTTTTTTTTTTTTAGTTCACAATTTTTTTCAAAAATACCCGGGAAGTCAGGAATGCCATGCCAACTATCACGAAGTTCGTGTTTATATTCGGATATATCATCCTGTTTAATAAAAACTGCAAAGGCGAATGGACCTAATTTTTTGTTTCCCTGATCTCTAAAATGATGTATCCACTATACCATAAATTCATTGTGAGATATGTTAAATATGTATCTAGGTACTGGTGCAGTACCTGGTCCAAAGTGTATTACAAATGATGGAACTGTTGTACTTGTTCCATATTTGCAAAATTTCTAGAAAGATTACAGGACAAGTCCACTCGAAAAAAATTACTTTCAATAAAAGCAGACAATTCAGACAAATCAATTAAAACAAGTTCGAGCAAAATCGAATAATTTTAAAGAAAGTTATGCACTCTTTGCAAAATAAGATATTTTAAATCCTGTTTTTTGGTAGAATCATTCTACTTTTCTGTGTGTAATGAAGTTGTGTTCTACTCTACGATGTTTTTCTTTCTAAATTGTTTCGTTGAACTACACATCAATGTAGGCATGGCAGAAAAAGAAGAACCAAATGTTCCCGAGGCGATTGAAGGCAAGCAAATCCCTAATTCTTTCATTTTTATTTAAATTACCAAAAAATAAGATTTTAAAATGAAAACAAGGGGAAGAAAAGAAAGAGAAGTAAAAGGAAATTAGGAGAAATAATGAAAACAATAATAATAATATTAATAATAATACTTATAATAATATCAATAATAACAATAGTAATGATAATTATTATAATGATACAAATAAAAAGTGCTCAAATTCTCAAATAGATAACCTTTATCATGGTTTGAATATATTATCTTCTTACGGAATTGAGATGTAAATGATCTATTTATTTATAATAGGTTTTACGGTTCTAGATCGTTGAATATTCGTCAGTGTCCGTTTAATAAGATACATAATTTAATGTCTGCATGTAATATATTCTAATATTTGTCCTATTTCTCTATTTCCAATGCACTAATTTCACGCTTTGCAGAAGGTAAGTATGCAACTTTGTCCAATCATGGTTATTTCATATAATAATTGTGGTCATCCATCTGGTATTTCTCTCCTTTCATTCACATATTTGCTTCATTGCTTCATTGGAACTAGGCACGAGGTCAATTGATAAATTGAAATAGATATAAGTATCATGATTAGGCAATGCAGAGTAATACAAAAACACAAACCTTAAATTGATATTGGATTTAAAACCTCGTGTTTACAGTTTGTATTATTAGCAACCATCTTCTCGTTAAATATAACTATGTATATATTGATTTCAGGTGTCAGTGGTAAGAATTGAATATAATTTAAAAACATGGATAACGTAAATTACTTGTGAGGTTATGCAAATCAGTACAGTTTGATATAAGGAGAAATCTCTGCTTCCCCTGATCCTCTTTTACAGGCGCTAAGTATGAATCTTACTTCTTATAATGAATCTCCGATATCTTTCATAAATATTCGGGATTCAATTTCAGTTTAATCGACAAAATCCAGTTATCATAAATTCTTACAATTTTTTGAAATTTGCGTTTTCATCTTATTAAGAAGAGATTTCTATTTTCATACACATGTTCAGTTCTTTCATTTGATGACTGCTAGGTGGTAAATAAAGAATATTTTCTGGAAACATAGAATATGTCAATTACATGTCCATTAATGTCAATTAGTGAAGTCATTCAAGTTAAAAAGCGTACGCCTGATAGAAAAACTGGAAAAGTAGAGAAACATCTTACATGTAAATGAAAGATAATAGAAATGTAATTTCTTCCCATAGGTTCTACGTGCTGCCGTTGCATTTTAAAGTAACCGTAGTGTATCAGTAATGCGAGATAGTGCACGTGATATTTTAGAATAAACTGAAATTTAATAGATTTTTTTATGAAAATTGTACATGTAACGTAAAGTGCTTCGGTCAAAAAGATGTGAATGTGCTGTAATGTAAAGGCATTATTATAATTCACGGTTATAAAAAGAGTCTTTTTGCACTGTTTATTTATAATTTTCTTTATCTCTTTTCTACATTCTACGACCTTCGTTCACAGGAGGTAAGTATGCAAATTAGATAATATTACGAATATCTAAAATTGTTCATGAATTTATATGATTTTTTCGTTTTTCTTATAAATTTCTTGTTGTGTATTGTTGAAAAAGGTTCTTGAAAGGTTCATTTATGTTGTCCAGCCAAATAATGCTGGGGTTTTGTAAGAATGCTACCACCTATGTATGATAATTTCTGACATTGAGTTTTGAAATTTACATTAACATAATTTATAAAGGCACAAAATTATTGTAATATTATCTTATGCGTTGATCTTAATTTAATGTAGTTGTCTTTTAGTCCTTCGGTAACCAGAGATATTTGCGCACAGTGGTAAAAATATGTTTGCTAATCAATCCGAAACATACATGCCAATTCAAAATAATGGCATGAAAATTGTCTCTAAGGCTTTCAAAAGATGATCAACTTCTTCCACATGAAGAAAAATAAGTTAAAAAGATGAGTTTCATTTATATATAAAAGTGTAATCTAATATTTATATTTTTCTGTTTTCTTCTGCCCGTTTTTTCTGTCTATAGCACGTAAGTATGCATCCTTATCCGATTATAACTTCTTAAGACTGCTGTTCATATTTTTGCATACCTTTTTCTTGTGTTCATATTTGTATCATGGTTTATTGAAAGGTTAATTCCACGTTACAAGTCATAAATAAATTTGAAATATAGTAATGAACAGAAAGTATATCAAACTAGGAATTGTCGAGTTGAACAAATCCCATATTTCTTTCTTTATTTGTAATCTCAAAGAAAAAGTTTATGAGTAATGTGAGCTCTTTATCATAATATTTAAAAATTATGTTAATTTGCAGTTCATTTACCGATGAATATAATACATGTAATGTTCTGTTGTGAAGTGCATTAGGAAGAATACTTGTAAAAGCGCTGTATAAAAGGGCGTTATCATTATTTATGATTTTGAAAAAGTGCCTTTTTGCAATGTATATTTGAATTAAATTTTTCCTCTCTTTTCTGCTTCCCCGATCTTCATTCCTAGGCCGTAAGTATACGAAAGGGAATCGAATTATGAATATTTGATATCTTTGAAGCATTTTAGGGATTTGTATCCGATTTTTCTTTTTCATTTTATTTTGTGTGTTATTACAATAATTTTGACTAGGTAAACGTTCATGAATGTTTTCCAGCTAACATTGATAAAATGCTTGAGCGTCTTAAAAATGCTACTACCTATCCATGATAACTTCGAAATATCGGTTTTGAATTTAATCTTTTTATAACTTTCGCTAAGCAAGCATATTCGTGTACAATGTTAATTCTACGCTTGCTCAAAACAATTGTTAACATACATGACAGGTTAAAAAAAATGGGATGAAAATCGTCTGTAAGGCTTCCTTCTGATGATCAACTTCTTCCACTTGAAAAAAAATAATTTAAAAAATGAGTTTCATTTTCATATTAAAGTGTATTTTTATATTTGTATACTTCTGTTTTCTTTTGCCTGTTTTCTCTGTCTATAGCACGTAAGTATGCATCTTAAATCCGATTGTAACTTGGTAAAAATTATGTTCATCTTTTTGCATACCTTTTTTATGTCCATATTCTTGTTTTTTTCTTTTTAATTTAAGTGTGTGTATTATTAAAAACGTTTGACTAGGTAAACTTCCATGATGTTTTCCAGCAAACATTGATAAAATGCTTAGGCGTTTTAGAAACGCTACCACCTATCCATGATAACTTCGAAATATCGGTTTTAAATTTAACCTTTTGTTTTCCTTCGGTAAGCATGCATATTCGTGCACGATGGTAAATCTACGTTTGCTAAACCATTGTAAACATACATGACAGGTTAAAAACGAAATGGCATGAACAATGTCAGTAAGGCTTCTTCCTGGTGATC
The DNA here is from genome assembly GCF_000002235.5 of Strongylocentrotus purpuratus. Classification (NCBI taxonomy): domain Eukaryota; kingdom Metazoa; phylum Echinodermata; class Echinoidea; order Camarodonta; family Strongylocentrotidae; genus Strongylocentrotus; species Strongylocentrotus purpuratus. The sequence goes on from NW_022145526.1 coordinate 2,117,786, forward strand.
AACTTCTTCCACTTAAAGAAAAATTAGTTAAAAAGATGAGTTTAATTTCCATATAAAAATGTATTCTAATATTCAAATCTTTCTCTTTTCTTCCGCTTGTTTTCTCTGTCTATAACGTTTAAGTATGCATCTTAAACCGATTATAACTTGTTAAAAAATTATGTTCATCTTTTTGCATACCTTTTTCTGGTGTTCATATGTTTGTCATGGTTGATTGAAGGGTTAATTCCAGGATATAAGTCATATATTAGTCATAAATATTTTAATGAACAGAAAGTCTATCAAACTACGGAATGCAGAGGAGAAAAGTCCCATATTTCTTTCTTTCTTTGTATTACTGTTCTATCCACCTGGAACAAAGAATAAGGACATAGACAACTAGTTTTGCAATTGGCCATGGTATTTATTAGTTGTAATATAGAAACTTTCCATCGTCATTAGACTTGTGGTATAACAAATTTTTCAAAAGAAAATAGTCTGTTTACTTCACAATTAACAGCCGTTCTCTGGCCTGAGACACATAGCGTTCAAATAATTAAAAAAAAATCACCGCAGTTCTCTGGCCTGAGACACGTAGCGTTCACATAAACACTGTATTGCCTACAACTGAGGATAACTAAAGCAAAGGCCTTAATGGTCCTCCTCAGCCTACAAACCAAGTGTAAACGGGGTGAAAACAATACTAATTGCATTAAAATTTCCCATCATTGGCTCGAAGCCTGTTCTCTTGCAAACTGGTATGTTCGACATGTGCATATTAGAGATAATGCCGCAGTTTGGCGGTCAAAATTGTAAAATTTTCTGCCACACGAGACGTGGCTGCTCAGACATTCTTTCAAAACCCTGAATAGTGATGACGCCCTTTTACACAGCGCTTTTACAAGTTTTTGTCCTAATGCACTTTACGACGAAACATTACATGTATTATATTTATTTGTAAAATAACTGAAAAGTCACCTCATTTTAGAATATTGTGATAAAGGTCTAGTAGCCACAGCTCCGCGTCTACTACGGCCCATGTACGCTCCGGCTGCCGCGATAGCCGCATGCGGACCTGCAGATAATAGTCGCACCAATTATAGCCGCAGCTAGCGGCAGTGCGCACAATACTTATATATTTTAACAGTTCCCGATGTGTGTGTCGTTCGGCATAAACCGATACAAAAACTAGCATGACACTAGACCACTGGGGTATGCCTGTAATGGCTGTCTTTCGGTTGGCGCCCGCAGCTGAAAATTGGCGCTCGCAGGGGAAAATACGTAAAGAGTTAACCCCTCGTCGATAGAAGGATCGGACATAGATGGTAATATAAGAGCGCCTATGTCAATGAATTCCCCCTGCCAAATTTTTTCCTTCATTGTTACGGCAATTGATGACCCGAGATCATCGCCTACGCCAGCCAACATTTGGGGCTGTCCAGGGACGGGAAAACCTGCCACAATATAAAAGCAGCTGGCACCCCTGTGGACGTAACTGGCGCAGGTGAAACCAGCGCTTCATTGGTAAACATGCTGGGCCTTGTATCAAAATCATCAATTGCCATTACTGGCCATGACTCACCGTTGTCGCCGCCGTCTTGCATTCCGGGCTCTACGTGGATAGTGGGCTCCTGGATCCGGGCGGGGACGACGGGCAGTGCATCGTCGTTGCTGGCACTGGCAGCGGGCAGGGGGAATTGGGCAGGGGGCGTGGCCTTCGACGCCCTCTTCTTCCTTGGCTTGGCCTTTGTTGTCGTCTTCGTCGCAGCCTTTGCTGTCACCCTCTGATTTGTCTTCTTCGTCGATTTAGGCATCTTGAAAAATTACTTGGTATCAAATGAAGCCTAACTAACACGCTTGTAAACCTCGACGTATTTTTTTAAACTTAAATGAGGCAACGTGAAAGGTAGGTAAGGAAATTCAATCAGGAGCTGAAACTTATTAAAGTCAGAAGCACAGTAGTTCATCTATCCGACGATATTACGTTAAAACTTGAACCGACTGCTAACGCGGGCGAACATTGAGCAAAAAACCACGAAGGAAGAGCGAAAATTTGTTAAGTGTGACAACTTCGAAATACCATGGACTGAATGAGGTATTATTGTCCAAATTGGGGAGAGGAAAGAGGAGGAAAGTTGAGAGCTGACCGCATGTTTACATTGCATCATCAGATTACATTAATAGCCTCCTCTCCCCCATAAATAAAACTTTGTCCCAGGTAGCTGTCAATAAACTTTTTTAACTTCTTCTGCGCTGGTTAAAATTAATTATCAAAGAAAAAGTTTATCAGTAATGTAGGACCTTTATCACGATATTTTAAAAGGAGGTGACTTTTCAGTTATTTTACAAATAAATATTATAACATTACAAACATTACATGTAATGTTTCGTCGTAAAGTGCATTAGGGCAAAAACTTGTAAAAGCGCTGTGTAAAAGGGCGTTATCACTTTGCAGGGTTTTGAAACAAGTGCCTTTTTGCACTATATAATTGTAATATTCTTTTGCCTTTTCTGCTTCCCCCGATATTTCTTCTTAGGCCGTAAGCATAAGGAAAGGGATCGAATTATGAATATCCAATATCTTTTAGAAAACCTAGAAATTTGTCTCCGACTATTCTTTTTAATTTAAATGTGTGTATTATTATAAACTTTTGACTAGGTAAACATTCATAAATGTTTTCCAGCTAACATTGATAGAATTCTTGATTTATGCTACCACCTATCCATGATAACCTCGAAATATAGGTTTTTAATTAACCTTTTTTTCCCCTTCGGTAAGCGTGCATTTTCGTGCACAATGGTAATTCTATGCATGGTAAACAATTGTAAACAAAATAACAGGTTAAAAAAAAATGGCATGAAAATCGTCTGTAAGGCTTCCTCCCGATGATCAACTTCTTTCACTTGAAGAAATTCAAGTTATAAAGATGAGTTTCATTTCCATATAAAAGTGTATTCTAATATTTATATCTTTCTATTTTCTTCTGCCCGTTTTTTCTGTCTATAGAAAGTAAGTATACATCTTTAACTTCTTAAAACTTATGTTTTTCTCTTTGCATACCCTTTTCTTGTGTTCATACTTGTGTCAGGGTTCATTGTAAAGTTACTTGCAGGTTATGAGTCATAAATAAATCAGAAATATACTGATGAACAAAGGGCTATTTAAACTAGGGAATGTACAGTGCGTCCCAGATAAAACGAAACCGAGAATTATCGATGTTTTATCATAACTTAATCACAATTATAATTGATAAATGACACATATTTGGAAAGCTAAGATCCTCTTCTTTCGTTTGGTGCAACTTATATGATGCATATGTCACGCATGGGTGATTAGAAATAAATTAGAAAGAAAATCACATTTCTAAAAAGTTGAGTTTCCGCGCTTTCATATGATACCTCATTCAGGAAAAATGAGCTACGAATAAGAAAGTTCTGTTTGTTCTAAGTAGTCCTTGCTTTTAAATAATTTGATTAAACGAATTCGTTTTCACTGGCTGCTGCCGTATCAAAAAACGAAATTAATAAAAGACTTAACTCCGTTTCGTTGATAATCAGCCATAGACGAAAGATTTCATGCATGGCTGATTGTCAACGAAACGGAGTTAAGACTTTTGTCAATTTTGCTATTTGCTACGGCAGGCAGCCAGTGAAAACGAATTTGTTTGCTTAAATTATGAATATGTAAGGGCTACTTTAAACAAACAGAACTTTGTCATTCCTTTCTCATTTTTCCTGATTGAGGTGTCATATGAAAGGGCAGAAAATCAAATTTCTAGAAATGGGATTTTCTCTTTGAAATTCAGATACCGCCCGCCGAAACACTTTTCATTTTCCTCTCGTCTAATCGATTTTAATCGCTCATGCATGAAATATGCATCATACTGAGTTATATCAAATGAAAGAGGAGGATCTAAGCTTTCTATATAGGTGTCATTTATTAATTATAAATGTGATTAAGTTATGATAAAACATCGATTATTCTCGGTTTCGTTTTTTTCTGGGACGCACTGTAGCGTTGGAAACAATCCTATATTTTTGTCTTTCTTTGTAATATCAAATAAAAAGTTTATCAGTAATGTAAGGCCTTTATCAAAATATTCTAAAATAAGGTGACTTTTCAGTTCTTTTATTAATGAATATAATACATGTAATGTTTCGTCGTAAAGTGCATTAGGAAAAAAACTTGTAATAGCGCTGTGTTAGAGGGCGTTATCATTATTCAGGGTTTTGAAAAAAGTGCCTTTTTTGCATGATATATTATTTTGTAATTTTCTTTTGCCTTTTCTGCTTCCCCCGATCTTCTTTCCTAGGCCGTAAGCATAGGAAAGGGATTGAATTATGAATATCCGATATCTTTTAGAAAACCTAGGAATTGCTCCTACTTTTCTTTTAAATTTAAATGTGTGTATTATTATAAACTTTAGACTATTAAACGTTCATACATATTTTCCAGCTAACGTTGATAGAATTCTTGATTCATGCTACCACCTATCCATGATAACTGCTCCATATAGGTTTTTAATTAAGCTTTTTTTCACCTTTGGTAAGCGCGCATATTTGTGCACAATGGTAATTCTATGATTGATAAACAATTGTAAACAACATGACAGGTAAAACAAAAAATGGCATGAAAATCGTCTGTAAGGCTTCCTTCTGATGATCAACTTCTTTCACTTAAACAAAAATAAGTTATAAAGATGAGTTTCATTTCCATATAAAAATGTATTATAATGTTTACATTTTTCTGTTTTATTCTGCCTGTTTTATCTGTCTATAGCATGTAAGTATGCATCTTTAACCGATTATAACTTCTTAATAATTTTGTTCATCTGTTTGCATACCTTTTTTGTGTTTATATTTTTATCATGTTTTATTGAAGGGTAAATCCAGATTATAAATCATAAATAAGTCAGAAATATATTAATGTAAAGAAAGGTTATCAAACTAGGGAATGCAGAGTTGGAAAAATCCCACATTTCTTACTTTATTTGTAATCTCAAAAAAAAAGTTTATCAGTAGTGTAAGACCTTCATCATAATACTTAAAAATGAGGTGACTTTTCAATTCTTTTACTTAAAAATATAATACATGTAATGTTTCGTCGTAAAGTAAATTAGGAACAAAACTTGTGAAAGCGCTTTTATTATTAAAGTGCTGCCCTGGCGGGTCTCATCCCATACTATGCGGCCAACCACCTGAGAGCTAACCCTGAAAAAACTCAGATAAGCGCATTCCACCTCAAGAACAGGGATGCCAACCATCAACTAAGGAACAGCTGGTATGGGAAAAGGCTGAAGCACACTCCAAACCCAGTTTACCTAGGCGTCACACTGGATCGCTCCCTAACCTACACGAACCACATCGTCAACACAAAGGCAAAAGGTGGAGCCCGCAACAGCATCCTCAAGAAGGTAACCAACACCAACAGGGGGACTGATACCAGAACAATTCGGACGACAGCCCTTGCGCTTTGCTTCTCTGCTGCGGAGTATGCATCACCAGTATGGAGTAGGTCGGCCCATGCACCCAAGATCGACCCAGCTCTAAATTCATCTTGCAGAGCGATCACTGGCTGCCTTAGGCCAACTAAAGTAGAAGACATCTACCTGCTCTGCGGTATTGCCCCTCCACACGTCAGAAGGTTGGTCTTGTCCCAGAAAGAAAAGGACAAACAAGAAAACAATCCACTCCATTCACTCTTCGAACAAGAGCCAGTGGGCAAGCGGCTCAAATCCAGACACAGCTTTCTGCACTCTGTAGAGCCCCTTAATACCAGCCCTCACAACCAAAGGATGACTTTGTGGTCTAACCACCTTCAGACCACTCCTCATAAACTCTCCCTCAGCCCGAAGGAATCCCTCGCAACCGGCTCCGGAGAGACTTAGCCTACCTGGCTAAGCCTCAACCGCCTAAGAACTGGCTACGGTCGATGCAGAGTCCTAATGCAGAGGTGGGGTCTAAGTAGACGAACACACAGCATGTGAATGCGGCCAGGAACGGACAATGGAACACCTACAAATCTGCCCACTTCTGCCAGAGCCATGCACTCAAGATGACCTGGAAGCCGTGAATTGCCGGGACTTGTGTAGTGACTCGATAAGAAGAAGAATTAAAGGGCGTTATCATTATTCAGGATTTTGAACAAAATTGCCTTTTTGCACTGTATATTTGTATTTTTCTTTATCTCTGATCTGCTTTCCCCGATCTTCGTTCTCAGTCCGTAAATAAGCGAATTCAATTGCAATATTAATATCCGATATGTTTCATAATTGTTTGGGATTTGTTTCCTTTTAAAAATTCTCTATCCGAACTTCGTTAACACTCCTTAAATATGCAACTTGAATGTAATTATGAATATCCGACATTTGTCATAAACGTTGGGAATTTGTCTCTGATTTTTCCTTTTAATGTCCTTTTGTGTATCATTGAAGACTTTTGACTAGGCAAATATTCATGACTGTCTTCCAGCTAACCACGGTAGCTAAACAATTGCTAAACAATTGTAAACATACATAACACGTTTAAAACAAAATGGCATGAAAATCGTCTATTAGGGTTCCTCCTGATGATCAACTTCTTCCATTTAAAGAAAAATAAGTTATAAAGATGAGTTTCATTTTTATATACAAATTTATTATAATGTTTACATTTTTCTGTTTTCTTCTGCCCGTTTTTTCTGTCTATAGCACGTAAGTATGCTTTTCAGTCCGACTATAACTTCTTAAAAATTATGTATATTCTTTCGCAAACCATTTTCTAGTGATCATATTTGTGTCATGGTTTATTTAAAATGCTCATTCCAGGGTGTTATTCATAAATAAGTCTGAAATATAGTAATTAACAGAAAGGCCATCAATCTAGTGAATGTAGAGTTCTGAAAATCCCATATTTTTTTCTTTCTTTGTAATATCAAAGAAAAAGTTTATAAGTAATGTAAGGCCTTTATCACAATATTTTATAATATGGTGACTTTTCAGTTCTTTTATTAATGAATATAATACATGTAATGTTTTGTCGTAAAGTGCATTAGGAAAAAAACTTGTAATAGCGCTGTGTTAGAGGGCGTTATCATTATTCAGGGTTTTGAAAAAAGTGCCTTTTTTGCACTGTATATTTGTGATTTGCTTTATCTCTTTTCTGCTTCCCCCGATCTTCGTTCCTAGGCCGTAAGCATAGGAAAGGGATCGAATTATGAATATCCGATATCTTTTAGAAAACCTAGGAATTGCTCCTACTTTTCTTTTAAATTTAAATGTGTGTATTATTATGAACTTTAGACTATTAAACGTTCATACATATTTTCCAGCTAACGTTGATAGAATTCTTGATTCATGCTACCACCTATCCATGATAACTGCTCCATATAGGTTTTTAATTAAGCTTTTTTTCACCTTTGGTAAGCGCGCATATTTGTGCACAATGGTAATTCTATGATTGATAAACAATTGTAAACAACATGACAGGTAAAACAAAAAATGGCATGAAAATCGTCTGTAAGGCTTCCTTCTGATGATCAACTTCTTTCACTTAAACAAAAATAAGTTATAAAGATGAGTTTCATTTCCATATAAAAATGTATTATAATGTTTACATTTTTCTGTTTTATTCTGCCTGTTTTATCTGTCTATAGCATGTAAGTATGCATCTTTAACCGATTATAACTTCTTAATAATTTTGTTCATCTGTTTGCATACCTTTTTTGTGTTTATATTTTTATCATGTTTTATTGAAGGGTAAATCCAGATTATAAATCATAAATAAGTCAGAAATATATTAATGTAAAGAAAGGTTATCAAACTAGGGAATGCAGAGTTGGAAAAATCCCACATTTCTTACTTTATTTGTAATCTCAAAAAAAAAGTTTATCAGTAGTGTAAGACCTTCATCATAATACTTAAAAATGAGGTGACTTTTCAATTCTTTTACTTAAAAATATAATACATGTAATGTTTCGTCGTAAAGTAAATTAGGAACAAAACTTGTGAAAGCGCTTTTATTATTAAAGTGCTGCCCTGGCGGGTCTCATCCCATACTATGCGGCCAACCACCTGAGAGCTAACCCTGAAAAACTCAGATAAGCGCATTCCACCTCAAGAACAGGGATGCCAACCATCAACTAAGGAACAGCTGGTATGGGAAAAGGCTGAAGCACACTCCCAACCCAGTTTACCTAGGCGTCACACTGGATCGCTCCCTAACCTACACGAACCACATCGTCAACACAAAGGCAAAAGGTGGAGCCCGCAACAGCATCCTCAAGAAGGTAACCAACACCAACAGGGGGACTGATACCAGAACAATTCGGACGACAGCCCTTGCGCTTTGCTTCTCTGCTGCGGAGTATGCATCACCAGTATGGAGTAGGTCGGCCCATGCACCCAAGATCGACCCAGCTCTAAATTCATCTTGCAGAGCGATCACTGGCTGCCTTAGGCCAACTAAAGTAGAAGACATCTACCTGCTCTGCGGTATTGCCCCTCCACACGTCAGAAGGTTGGTCTTGTCCCAGAAAGAAAAGGACAAACAAGAAAACAATCCACTCCATTCACTCTTCGAACAAGAGCCAGTGGGCAAGCGGCTCAAATCCAGACACAGCTTTCTGCACTCTGTAGAGCCCCTTAATACCAGCCCTCACAACCAAAGGATGACTTTGTGGTCTAACCACCTTCAGACCACTCCTCATAAACTCTCCCTCAGCCCGAAGGAATCCCTCGCAACCGGCTCCGGAGAGACTTAGCCTACCTGGCTAAGCCTCAACCGCCTAAGAACTGGCTACGGTCGATGCAGAGTCCTAATGCAGAGGTGGGGTCTAAGTAGACGAACACACAGCATGTGAATGCGGCCAGGAACGGACAATGGAACACCTACAAATCTGCCCACTTCTGCCAGAGCCATGCACTCAAGATGACCTGGAAGCCGTGAATTGCCGGGACTTGTGTAGTGACTCGATAAGAAGAAGAATTAAAGGGCGTTATCATTATTCAGGATTTTGAACAAAATTGCCTTTTTGCACTGTATATTTGTATTTTTCTTTATCTCTGATCTGCTTTCCCCGATCTTCGTTCTCAGTCCGTAAATAAGCGAATTCAATTGCAATATTAATATCCGATATGTTTCATAATTGTTTGGGATTTGTTTCCTTTTAAAAATTCTCTATCCGAACTTCGTTAACACTCCTTAAATATGCAACTTGAATGTAATTATGAATATCCGACATTTGTCATAAACGTTGGGAATTTGTCTCTGATTTTTCCTTTTAATGTCCTTTTGTGTATCATTGAATACTTTTGACTAGGCAAATATTCATGACTGTCTTCCAGCTAACCACGGTAGCTAAACAATTGCTAAACAATTGTAAACATACATAACACGTTTAAAACAAAATGGCATGAAAATCGTCTATTAGGGTTCCTCCTGATGATCAACTTCTTCCATTTAAAGAAAAATAAGTTATAAAGATGAGTTTCATTTTTATATACAAATTTATTATAATGTTTACATTTTTCTGTTTTTTTTTCTGCCCGTTTTTTCTGTCTATAGCACGTAAGTATGCTTTTCAGTCCGACTATAACTTCTTAAAAATTATGTATATTCTTTCGCAAACCATTTTCTAGTGATCATATTTGTGTCATGGTTTATTTAAAATGCTCATTCCAGGGTGTTATTCATAAATAAGTCTGAAATATAGTAATTAACAGAAAGGCCATCAATCTAGTGAATGTAGAGTTCTGAAAATCCCATATTTTTTTCTTTCTTTGTAATATCAAAGAAAAAGTTTATAAGTAATGTAAGGCCTTTATCACAATATTTTATAATATGGTGACTTTTCAGTTCTTTTATTAATGAATATAATACATGTAATGTTTTGTCGTAAAGTGCATTAGGAAAAAAACTTGTAATAGCGCTGTGTTAGAGGGCGTTATCATTATTCAGGGGTTTGAAAAAAGTGCCTTATTGTACTATATATTATTTTGTAATTTTCTTTTGCCTTTTCTGCTTCCCCCGATCTTCATTCCTAGGCCGTAAGCATAAGGAAAGGGGTCGAATTATGAATATCCAATATCTTTTAGAAAACCTAGAAATGTGTCTCCGACTATTCTTTTTAATTTAAATGTGTGTATTATTATAAACTTTTGACTAGGTAAACATTCATAAATGTTTTCCAGCTAACATTGATAGAATTCTTGATTTATGCTACCAACTATCCATGATAACCTCGAAATATAGGTTTTTAATTAACCTTTTTTTCCCCTTCAGTCAGCGTGCATTTTCGTGCACAATGGTAATTCTATGCATGGTAAACAATTGTAAACAACATAACAGGTAAAAAAAAATGGCATGAAAATTGTCTGTAAGGCTTCCTCCCGATGACCAACTTCTTTTACTTGAAGAAATTCAAGTTATAAAGATGAGTTTCATTTCCATATAAAAGTGTATTCTAATATTTATATCTTTCTATTTTCTTCTGCCCGTTTTTTCTGTCTATAGAAGGTAAGTATACATCTTTAACTTCTTAAAACTTGTGTTTTTTTTTCTCTTTGCATACCTTGTTCTTGTGTTCATATTTGTGTCAGGGTTCATTGTAAAGTTACTTCCAGGTTATGAGTCATAAATAAATCAGAAATATATTAATGAACAAAGGGCTATCAAACTAGGGTATATACAGTGCGTCCTAGATAAAACAAAACCGAGAGTTATCGATGTTTTATCATAACTTAATCACAATTATAATTGATAAATGACACATATTTGGAAAGGTAAGATCCTCCTCTTTTTTTTGATGCAACTTATTTGTTGCATATGTCACTCATGGGTGATTAAACAAATTTGAAGAGAGGAAACCGAAAAGTCGTTTGGCGGGCTGTATCTGAATTTCAAAAAGAAAGTCACATTTTTAAAAAGTTGAGTTTCTGCGCTTTCATACAACACCTCATTTAGGAAAAATGAGCTACAAATGACAAAGTTCTGTTCGTTTAAAGTAGTGCTTGCATTTACATAATTTGATTAAACGAATTCGTTTTCGCTGGCTGCTGCCGTATCAAAAAACGAAATTAATAAAAGACTTAACTCCGTTTTGTTGACAATCAGCCATAGACGAAAAACTTCATGCATGGCTGATTGTCAACGAAACAGAGTTAGGTTTTTTGTCAATTCTACTATTTGCTACGGCAGGCAGCCAGTAAAAAACGAATTTATTTGCTAAAATTATAAAAAATGTAAGGGCTTCTTTAAACAAACAGAACTTTGTCATTCCTTGCTCATTTTTCCTGATTGAGGTGTCATATGAAAGGGCAAAAACTCAACTTTCTAGAAATGTGATTTTTTTTCTTTTGAAATTCAGATACTGCCTGCCAAATGACTTTTCGGTTTTCTCTCGTCGTATTGATTTCAATCGCTCATGCGTAAAATATGCATTATAATGAGTTGCCTCCAATGAAAGAGGAGGATCTAAGCTTTTTATATATGTGTCATTTATTAGTTATAAATGTGATTAAGTTATAATAAAACAGCGGTTATTCTCGGTTTCGTTTTTTCTGGGACGCACTGTAGCGTTGGAAACAATCCTATATTTTTGTCTTTCTTTGTAATTTCAAATAAAAAGTTTTATCAGTAATGTAAGGCCTTTATCAAAATATTCTAAAATAAGGTGACTTTTCAGTTCTTTTATTAATGAATATAATACATGTAATGTTTTGTCGTAAAGTGCATTAGGAAAACAACTTGTAATAGCGCTGTGTTAGAGGGCGTTATCATTATTCAGGGGTTTGAAAAAAGTGCCTTTTTTGCATGATATATTATTTTGTAATTTTCTTTTGCCTTTTCTGCTTCCCCCGATCTTCTTTCCTAGGCCGTAAGCATAAGGAAAGGGATCGAATTATGAATATCCAATATCTTTTAGAAAACCTAGAAATTTGTCTCCGACTATTCTTTTTAATTTAAATGTGTGTATTATTATAAACTTTTGACTAGGTAAACATTCATAAATGTTTTCCAGCTAACATTGATAGAATTCTTGATTTATGCTACCAACTATCCATGATAACCTCGAAATATAGGTTTTTAATTAACCTTTTTTTCCCGTTCAGTCAGCGTGCATTTTCGTGCACAATGGTAATTCTATGCATGGTAAAAAATTGTAAACAACATAACAGGTAAAAAAAAATGGCATGAAAATTGTCTGTAAGGCTTCCTCCCGATGACCAACTTCTTTTACTTGAAGAAATTCAAGTTATAAAGATGAGTTTCATTTCCATATAAAAGTGTATTCTAATATTTATATCTTTCTATTTTCTTCTGCCCGTTTTTTCTGTCCATAGAAGGTAAGTATACATCTTTAACTTCTTAAAACTTGTGTTTTTTTTCTCTTTGCATACCTTGTTCTTGTGTTCATATTTGTGTCAGGGTTCATTGTAAAGTTACTTCCAGGTTATGAGTCATAAATAAATCAGAAATATATTAATGAACAAAGGGCTATCAAACTAGGGGATATACAGTGCGTCCTAGATAAAACAAAACCGAGAGTTATCGATGTTTTATCATAACTTAATCACAATTATAATTGATAAATGACACATATTTGGAAAGGTAAGATCCTCCTCTTTTTTTTGATGCAACTTATTTGTTGCATATGTCACTCATGGGTGATTAAACAAATTTGAAGAGAGGAAACCGAAAAGTCGTTTGGCGGGCTGTATTTGAATTTCAAAAAGAAAGTCACATTTTTAAAAAGTTGAGTTTCTGCGCTTTCATACGACACCTCATTTAGGAAAAATGAGCTACAAATGACAAAGTTCTGTTTGTTTAAAGTAGTGCTTGCATTTACATAATTTGATTAAACGAATTCGTTTTCGCTGGCTGCTGCCGTATCAAAAAACGAAATTAATAAAAGACTTAACTCCGTTTTGTTGACAATCAGCCATAGACGAAAGACTTCATGCATGGCTGATTGTCAACGAAACGGAGTTAGGTTTTTTGTCAATTCTACTATTTGCTACGGCAGGCAGCCAGTAAAAAACGAATTTATTTGCTAAAATTATAAAAAATGTAAGGGCTTCTTTAAACAAACAGAACTTTGTCATTCCTTGCTCATTTTTCCTGATTGAGGTGTCATATGAAAGGGCAAAAACTCAACTTTCTAGAAATGTGATTTTTTTTTTCTTTTGAAATTCAGATACTGCCCGCCAAATGACTTTTCGGTTTTCTCTCGTCGTATTGATTTCAATCGCTCATGCGTAAAATATGCATTATAATGAGTTGCCTCCAATGAAAGAGGAGGATCTAAGCTTTTTATATAGGTGTCATTTATTAGTTATAAATGTGATTAAGTTATAATAAAACAGCGGTTATTCTCGGTTTCGTTTTTTCTGGGACGCACTGTAGCGTTGGAAACAATCCTATATTTTTGTCTTTCTTTGTAATATCAAATAAAAAGTTTATCAGTAATGTAAGGCCTTTATCAAAATATTCTAAAATAAGGTGACTTTTCAGTTCTTTTACTAATGAATATAATACATGTAATGTTTCGTCGTAAAGTGCATTAGGAAAACAACTTGTAATAGCGCTGTGTTAGAGGGCGTTATCATTATTCAGGGGTTTGAAAAAAGTGCCTTATTGCACTATATATTATTTTGTAATTTTCTTTTGCCTTTTCTGCTTCCCCGATCTTCTTTCCTAGGCCGTAAGCATAGGAAAGGGATCAAATTATGAATATCCAATATCTTTAAGAAAACCTGTTTTATCATAACTTAATCACAATTATAATTGATAAATGACACATATTTGGAAAGCTAAGATCCTCTTCTTTCGTTTGATGCAACTTATATGATGCATATGTCACGCATGGGTGATTAGAAAAAAATTGAAGAGAGGAAACCAAAAAGACGTTTGGCGGGTGGTATCTGAATTTCAAAGAGAAAATCACATTTCTAGAAAGTTGAGTTTCCGCGCTTTCATATGATACCTCATTCAGGAAAAATGAGCTACGAATAACAAAGTTCTGTTTGTTCTAAGTAGTCCTTGCTTTTAAATAATTTGATTAAACGAATTCGTTTTCACTGGCTGCTGCCGTATCAAAAAACGAAATTAATACAAGACTTAACTTCGTTTCGTTGATAATCAGCCATAGACGAAAGATTTCATACATGGCTGATTGTCAACGAAACGGAGTTAAGACTTTTGTCAATTTTGCTATTTGCTACGGCAGGCAGCCAGTGAAAACGAATTTGTTTGCTTAAATTATGAAAATGTAAGGGCTACTTTAAACAAACAGAACTTTGTCATTCCTTTCTCATTTTTCCTGATTGAGGTGTCATATGAAAGGGCAGAAAATCAACTTTCTAGAAATAGGATTTTCTCTTTGAAATTCAGATACCGCCCGCCGAAACACTTTTCATTTTCCTCTCGTCTAATCGATTTTAATCGCTCATGCATGAAATATGCATCATAATGAGTTTCATCAAATGAAAGAGGAGGATCTAAGCTTTCCATATAGGTGTCATTTATTAGTTATAAATGTGATTAAGTTATAATAAAACAGCGGTTATTCTCGGTTTCGTTTTTTTCTGGGACGCACTGTGTTAGAGGGCGTTATCATTATTCAGGGTTTTGAAAAAAGTGCCTTTTTTGCACTATATATTATTTTGTAATTTTCTTTTGCCTTTTCTGCTTCCCCCGATCTTCTTTCCTAGGCCGTAAGCATAGGAAAGGGATCGAATTATGAATATCCGATATCTTTTAGAAAACCTAGGAATTGCTCCTACATTTCTTTTAAATTTAAATGTGTGTATTATTATAACCTTTAGACTATTAAACGTTCATAAATATTTTCCAGCTAACATTGATAGAATTCTTGATTTATGCTACCACCTATCCATGATAACTGCTCCATATAGGTTTTTAATTAAGCTTTTTTTCCCCTTCGGTAAGCGCGCATATTTGTGCACAATGGTAATTCTATGATTGATAAACAATTGTAAACAACATGACAGGTAAAACAAAAAATGGCATGAAAATCGTCTGTAAGGCTTCCTTCTGATGATCAACTTCTTTCACTTAAAAAAAAATAAGTTATAAAGATGAGTTTCATTTCCATATAAAAATGTATTATAATGTTTACATTTTTCTGTTTTATTCTGCATGTTTTATCTGTCTATAGCATGTAAGTATGCATCTTTAACCGATTATAACTTCTTAATAATTCTGTTCATCTGTTTGCATACCTTTTTTGTGTTTATATTTGTTCATGTTTTATTGAAGGGTTCATCCAGATTATAAATCATAAAAAAGTCAGAAATATATTAATGTAAAGAAAGGTTATCAAACTAGGGAATGCAGAGTTGGAAAAATCCCATATTTCTTTCTTTATTTGTAATCTCAAAGAAAAAATTTAACAGTAATGTAAGGCCTTTATTATAATATTTAAAAATGAGGTTACTTTTCAGTTCTTTTACTCATGAATAATATACATGTAATGTTTCTCCGTAAAGTGCATTGAGAAAAAAATTGTAAAAGCGCTGTAAAAAGAGCCTTTTGGCACTGTATACTTGTAATTCTCTTCATCTCTGTTCTACTTTCCCCGATCTTCGTTCCTAGTCCGTAAATATGCGAATTTAATCGAATTATGAATATCCGATATGTTTCATAATTGTTTGGGATTTGTCTCCTTTTCCTGATTCTCTATCCGGTCTTCGTTAACGCGCCTTAGATATGCAAATTGGATCTAATAATGAATATCCGACATTTGTCATAAAAGTTTGGGATTTGTCTCCGATTTTTCCTTTAAATGTCCAATGCTGTGTATTATTGAAAATTTTTGACTAGGTAAACGTTCATGATTGTTTTCCAGCTAACATTGATAGAATTCTTGATTTATGCTACCACCTATCCATGATAACTTCGAAATATCGGTTTTGAATTAAACTTTTTGTTTAACCTTCCGTAGGCCTGCATATTCGTGCAAAATGGTAAATCTATGTTTGCTGAACAATTGTAAACATTCATGACAGGTAAAAAACAAAATGGCATGAAAATCGTCTATTAGGGTTCCTCCTGATGATCAACTTCTTCTACTTGAAGAAGAATAAGTTAAAAAGATGAGTTTCATTTCTATATTAAAGTGTATTCTAATTTGTATATCTTTCTGTTTTCTTCTGCCCGTGTTCTCTGTCTGTAGTATGTAAGTATGAATCCTTATCCGATTATAACTTCTTAAACATTCTCTTCATCATTTTGCATACCTTTTCCTTGTGATTATATTTTTGTCATGGTTCATTTTAAAGTTATTTCCAGGTTATAAGTCATAAATAAGTCAGGAATATATTAATGAACAGGTAGGTTATCAAACTAGGGAGTGTAGAGTTGGAAACAAATACCATATTTCTTTCTTTATTTGTAATCTCATGGAAAAAGTTCTTTAGTAAAGTAAGCCCTTTGTCATAATATTTAAAAATGAGCTGACTTTTCAGTTCTTTAACCAATGTATCTAATACATGTAATGTTTCGTCGTAAAGTGCATTAGGAAACAAATTTGTATAAGCACTGTATAAAGGGCGTTATCATTATTCAGGATTTTTGAACAAAAGTGCCTCTTTGCACTTTATATTGTAGTTTTCTTTATCTCTTTTCTGCTTTCCCCGATCTTTATTTCTTTAGTAATTATGCGAATTCAATCGAATTATAAATACCCGATACGTTTCCTAACTGTTGGGGATTAGTCTCCTTTTTTCCTGTTACTGTCCTTTTGTGTATCATTGAAAAACCTCTTTACTAAGTAAACGTCCATGAATGTCTTTCAGCTATAAACCACGATAAAATATTTGGTTGTTGTAGAAATGCTAACACCTATCCATATATATATTTATTTAGGATTTTGAACGAAAGAGCATATTTGCACTCTTCTCTGCATTTCCCGTACTTTGTTCCTAGGCCGTAAAAAATGAAAGGGATCAAATTATGAATATCCGATATCTTTCATGAATATTAGTGATTTTTTTTCCTCAAAATTCTTCCACTGAGTTTCGTTAACAGTCCGTTAATATCCAACTTGGATCTAAATATAAATATCCGATAGCTTTTAGAAAACTTAGGGATTTTTTGCCGATTTTCCTTTTAATTTACATTTGTGTTTTTTTTTTTTTTTTTTTTTTTGACTTGATAAACGCCTAGAATGTTTTCCAGCTAACATTGAAAAAATGCCTGGGGGTTCTAAAAATACTACCACCTATCCATGATAACTTTGAAATATCGGTTTTGATTAAACCTTTTCTAAAACCTTCGGTAAGCATGCATCTTCATGCACGATGGTAAATCTATGTTTGCTTAACAATTGTAAACATACATAACAGGTTTAAAACAAAATGGCATGAAAATCGTCTGTAAGGGTTCCTCCTGATGATCAACTTCTTCGACTTGAAGAAAAATAAGTTAAAAGGATGAGTTTCATTTCTATATTAAATTGTATTCAATTTTTTTTTCTTCTGTTTTCTTCTGCCCGTTTTCTCTGTCTGTAGCATGTATGTATGCATCTTAAACCGATTATAACTTCTTAAAGTTTTTTTTTTATTCTATTGCATACCTCTTTTTTGTGTTCATATTTGTGTCATGGTTTATTAAAACGTTAATTCCAGGGTGTAATTCATAAATAAGTCTGAAATATAGTAATGAGGAGAAAGACTATCAAACTAGGAAATGTAGAGTTGTAAAAATCCCATATTTCTTTCTTTATTTGTAATCTCAAAGAAAAAGTTTAACAGTAATGTAAGGCCTTTATCATAATATTTAAAAATGAAGTTACTTTTCAGTTCTTTTACTCATGAATAATATACATGTACTGTTTCTCCGTAAAGTGCATTGGGAAAAAACCGTAAAAGCGCTGTAAAAAAGCCTATTTGCACTGGATATTTGTAATTTTCATTATCTCTGTTCTTCTTTCCCCGATCTTCTTTCCTAGTCCGTAAATATGCGAATTCAATCGAATTATGAATATCCGATATGTTTCATAATTGTTTGGGATTTGTCTACTTTTTCTGATTCTCTATCCGATTTTCGTTAACGCTCCTCGGATATGCAAATTGGATCTAATTCTGAATATCCGACATTTGTCATAAAAGTTTGGGATTTGTCTCCGATTTTTCCTTTCAATGTGCTTTTGTGTATCATTGAAAACTGAAGACTGAAGAAAAGGAAAGAAACAGCTTGACTGTAAAATATGATTTGGAAAACGTAATTCATTAACACATAAGTTCTTAGTTCTGCCATTGAATATAAGGATAATAATTTATCAATAAAGTTAGGCCTCTCACATGATATTTTAGAACAAGGTGACATTTAGATCTTTTTCTCATGAATATAATACATGTAATGTACCTTTGTGAAATGTATT
This sequence comes from Strongylocentrotus purpuratus, assembly GCF_000002235.5. NCBI lineage: Eukaryota > Metazoa > Echinodermata > Echinoidea > Camarodonta > Strongylocentrotidae > Strongylocentrotus > Strongylocentrotus purpuratus. The sequence continues at coordinate 2,136,147 of NW_022145526.1, forward strand.
AAGAAAAGAAACCTAAAATTGCTGTAAAATAGGGCATTAATTATATTTACGACGTTGAACGAAAGACCCTATTTTCAATCTATATTCGTAATGTTATGTATCTCTTCTCTGCTTCCCGCATATTCGGTTCTAGCCGGTAAGTATACGAATTGGATCGAATTATGATTATCCGATATATTATTTGGGAATTGTGTCCTTTTTTCTGATTTTTTACCCGATCTTGGTAAACAGTCCATTAATAGGCACCTAAGACTATATTATTAATATCTGATATGCACCTTAATAGTTCGGCTTCGAAATTGAACATTTTAATATTTTCTTGAAGTCAATTATTGTATTTGTATTTTATGTTTTGATCTTACTTTGATAATAGTTGTGCGGTAACCAAGCATGTTCGCACACAGTGGAAGTATTCATTAGCTTAACATTTGTAAAACAGACATGCAAGGTAAACATAAAGGCATTTAAATTGTGTGTAAGGCTTCCAACTTATAATCCCCTAATTCCTCCTGAAGAAAGAAAATGAAAAAAATTAGTATAATTTGTATATAAAAGTGTTTTCTAATATTTATCTTGATTTTTTCCTCTATCCAATGGCTTCGTTCATAGGACGTAAGTATGCATCGTAATCTAATCAAAACTTCATATATATTCTTGTCAAGTTTCCGAATATTTGTCCTTGTATTCACATTCCATGCTTCATTGAAATGTTAAATTCAGGTTAGTCATGAATGTATTTACAAACAAAAAGTTTACCAAACAAAAGAATGTAAAGTTAAAAAACCTAACATTTCTTATTTGATTTCTAAACGCTTGTTTAGAGTTGGCATTTACATCTATCTTCTAATAGTTGATACTTATGTCATGAATTGTTTTACAAATAATGTTATTGGCCTGTCATGTACTATCATAATGGTAATATATTGGGTAATGAATAAATATAGTCTGGAAACATGTAACATGTCAATTATTGCTGAAGTCATTAAAATGAGAACAAGTACGATACAAAGAAATGACTCACTGCTACACGAGACTGAAGAAAAGGAAAGAAACAGCTTGACTGTAAAATATGATTTGGAAAACGTAATTCATTAACACATAAGTTCTTAGTTCTGCCATTGAATTAAGGATAATAATTTATCAATAAAGTTAGGCCTCTCACATGATATTTTAGAATAAGGTGACATTTAGATCTTTTTCTCATGAATATAATACATGTAATGTACCTTTGTGAAATGTATTAAGAAAAGAAACATAAAATTGCTGTAAAATAGGGCATTAATTATATTTACGACGTTGAACGAAAGACCCTATTTTCAATCTATATTCGTAATGTTATGTATCTCTTCTCTGCTTCCCGCATATTCGTTTCCAGCCGGTAAGTATACGAATTGGATCGAATTATGATTATCCGATATATTATTTGGGAATTGTGTCCTTTTTTCTGATTTTTTACCCGATCTTGGTAAACAGTCCATTAATAGGCACCTAAGACTATATTATTAATATCTGATATGCACCTTAATAGTTCGGCTTCGAAATTGAACATTTTAATATTTTCATGAAGTCAATTATTGTATTTGTATCTTATGTTTTGATCTTACTTTGATAATAGTTGTGCGGTAACCAAGCATGTTCGCACACAGTGGAAGTATTCATTAGCTTAACATTTGTTAAACAGACATGCAAGGTAAACATAAAGGCATTTAAATTGTGTGTAAGGCTTCCAACTTATGATCCCCTAATTCCTCCTGAAGAAAGAAAATGAAAAAAATTAGTATAATTTGTATATAAAAGTGTGTTCAAATATTTATCTTGATTTTTTTTCCTCTATCCAATGGCTTCGTTCATAGAACGTAAGTATGCATCGTAATCTTATCAAAACTTCATATATATTCTTGTCACGTTTCTGAATGTTTGTCCTTGTATTCACATTCCATGCTTCATTGAAATGTTAAATTCAGGTTAGTCATGAATGTATTTACAAACAAAAAGTTTACCAAACAAAAGAATGTAAAGTTAAAAAACCTAACATTTCTTATTTGATTTCTAAACGCTTGTTTAGAGTTGGCATTTACATCTATCTTCTAATATTGATACTTATGTCATGGATTGTTTTATAAATAATGTTATTGGCCTGTCATGTACTATCATAATGATAATATATTGGGTAATGAATAAATATAGTCTGGAAACATGTAACAAGAAAATGATTGCTCAAGTCATAGAAATGAGAAAAAGTCCTATGAAAAGAAAGGACTCACTGCTACACGAGACTGAAAAAGGAAGAGGAACAGCTTGCCTGTAAAATATGAAAAGGAAAACGTAACTCTTTGACACATAAGTTAGTTGCCATTGAATGTAATAGTTAAAGTTTATCAGTATAAAGTTAGGCCGTTCATTTGATATTTTAGAGAAAGAAGATATTTTAGATCTTGTTCTCATGAATATTATACCTGTAATGTACCGTCGTAAAATGCATTAAGAAAAGAAACCTAAAAGTGCTGTATAATAGCACATATAATTTTATTTACGACTTTGAACGAAAGACCCTATTTGCAATATTTATTTGTTATGTTCTGTATTTCTTCTCTGCTTCCCGCATATTCGTTTCCAGCCGGTAAGTATACGAATTGGATCGAATTATGATTATCCGATATATTATTTGGGAATTGTGTCCTTTTTTCTGATTTTTTACCCGATCTTGGTAAACAGTCCATTAATAGGCACCTAAGACTATATTATTAATATCTGATATGCACCTTAATAGTTCGGCTTCGAAATTGAACATTTTAATATTTTCATGAAGTCAATTATTGTATTTGTATCTTATGTTTTGATCTTACTTTGATAATAGTTGTGCGGTAACCAAGCATGTTCGCACACAGTGGAAGTATTCATTAGCTTAACATTTGTTAAACAGACATGCAAGGTAAACATAAAGGCATTTAAATTGTGTGTAAGGCTTCCAACTTATGATCCCCCAATTCCTCCTGAAGAAAGAAAATGAAAAAAATTAGTATAATTTGTATATAAAAGTGTGTTCAAATATTTATCTTGATTTTTTTTCCTCTATCCAATGGCTTCGTTCATAGAACGTAAGTATGCATCGTAATCTTATCAAAACTTCATATATATTCTTGTCACGTTTCTGAATGTTTGTCCTTGTATTCACATTCCATGCTTCATTGAAATGTTAAATTCAGGTTAGTCATGAATGTATTTACAAACAAAAAGTTTACCAAACAAAAGAATGTAAAGTTAAAAAACCTAACATTTCTTATTTGATTTCTAAACGCTTGTTTAGAGTTGGCATTTACATCTATCTTCTAATATTGATACTTATGTCATGGATTGTTTTATAAATAATGTTATTGGCCTGTCATGTACTATCATAATGATAATATATTGGGTAATGAATAAATATAGTCTGGAAACATGTAACAAGAAAATGATTGCTCAAGTCATAGAAATGAGAAAAAGTCCTATGAAAAGAAAGGACTCACTGCTACACGAGACTGAAAAAGGAAGAGGAACAGCTTGCCTGTAAAATATGAAAAGGAAAACGTAACTCTTTGACACATAAGTTAGTTGCCATTGAATGTAATAGTTAAAGTTTATCAGTATAAAGTTAGGCCGTTCATTTGATATTTTAGAGAAAGAAGATATTTTAGATCTTGTTCTCATGAATATTATACCTGTAATGTACCGTCGTAAAATGCATTAAGAAAAGAAACCTAAAAGTGCTGTATAATAGCACATATAATTTTATTTACGACTTTGAACGAAAGACCCTATTTGCAATATTTATTTGTTATGTTCTGTATTTCTTCTCTGCTTTCCTGCATATTCGTTTCCAGCCGGTAAGTATACGAATTGGATCGAATTATGATTATCCGATATATTATTTGGGAATTGTGTCCCTTTTTCTGATTTTTTACCCGATCTTGGCAAACAGTCTATTAATAGGCACCTTAGACTATATTATTAATATATGATATGCACCTTAATAGTTCGGCTTCGAAATTGAACATTTTAATATTTTCATGAAGTCTATTATTGTATTTGTATCTTATGTTTTGATCTTACTTTAATAATAGTTGTGCAGTAACCAAGCATGTTCGCACACAATGGAAGTATTCATTAGCTTAACATTTGTAAAACAGACATGCAAGGTAAACATAAAGGCATTTAAATTGTGTGTTAGGCTTCCAACTTATGATCCCCTAATTAATGGTTGGGTGTTGTAGAAATACTACCACCTATTCTTATATATGTACTCAGAATCTTGAACGAAAGAGCCTATTTGCATTGTATATTTTTAAATTTTCTTTATCTCCTTTTCTGCTTCCCCTGATCTTTGTTCCTAGACTGTAAGTATAAACAAGAGATCGATTTATGAATATCCGATATCTTTTAGAAAACTAGAGAAATGTCTCCTATTTTTCTTTTAAATTTGATTTTGTGTATTATTTTAAAATTTCGACTAAATGATCATTCATGAATGTTTTCCAGCTAATAATGATAAAATGCTTAGGCGTTTTAAAAATGCTTCCACCTATCCATGATAACTTTAAAATATCGGTTTTGCTTTAACCATTTTTTAAAAAACATTTTGTAAGCATGCATATTCGCGTACTTAGGGATAAGTCTCCATTTTTCTTTTTAACTTAATGTTGTGTATTATTAAAAACTTTTGACTAGGTAAACGTTCATGACTGTCCTCAGCTTACAACCAAAAAATTGTTTGGGTGTTGTAAAAATGCTACCATCTATCCATTTTTATATTTATTCAGGATTTTGAACGAATGTGCCTTTTTGCACTCTATATTTATAATTGTCTTTATCTCTTCTCTGCTTTCCTGCATATTCGTGTCCAGTCTGTAAGTATGCGAACTCGATCGAATTATGAATATCCGACATGTTCCATTATTATTTGGGATTTGTGTCTTTTTTTCTGATTCTTCCCCTGATCTTGGTTAACAGTCCATTAATAGGCAACTAAGATTATATTATGAATATATGTCTATTTAATGAATTTTGGGGATTTTTCGGTTCGCTCTTATTAATTTAGTAATGTGAATTATCAAAAAAAAATGACTAAGTAAACGTTCATGATTTTGTCCAACTTACGCGCATTTAGAGTTAGATGAATGTACATCTATCTTCTAATAGTTGATACCTACGTAAATAATTGCTTTGTAAAATAATGTTATAGGCCTGTCATGTACTTTTATAATATAATGGGTAATGAATGAATATAGTATGGAAACATGCAACATGTCAATTATTGCTGAAGTCATTAAAATGAGAACAAGTACGATACAAAGAAATGACTCACTGCTACAAGAGACTGAAGAAAAGGAAAGAAACAGCTTGACTGTAAAATATGATTTGGAAAACGTAATTCATTAACACATAAGTTCTTAGTTCTGCCATTGAATATAAGGATAATAATTTATCAATAAAGTTAGGCCTCTCACATGATATTTTAGAATAAGGTGACATTTAGATCTTTTTCTCATGAATATAATACATGTAATGTACCTTTGTGAAATGTATTAAGAAAAGAAATCTAAAATTGCTGTAAAATAGGGCATTAATTATATTTACGACGTTGAACGAAAGACCCTATTTTTAATCTTTATTCGTAATGTTATGTATCTCTTCTCTGCTTCCCGCATATTCGTTTCCAGCCAGTAAGTATACGAATTGGATCGAATTATGATTATCCGATATATTATTTGGGAATTGTGTCCTTTTTTCTGATTTTTTTACCCGATCTTGGTAAACAGTCCATTAATAGGCACCTAAGACTATATTATTAATATCTGATATGCACCTTAATAGTTCTGCTTCGAAATTGAACATTTTAATATTTTCATGAAGTCAATTATTGTATTTGTATCTTATGTTTTGATCTTACTTTAATAATAGTTGTGCGGTAACCAAGCATGTTCGCACACAATGGAAGTATTCATTAGCTTAACATTTGTAAAACAGACATGCAAGGTAAACATAAAGGCATTTAAATTGTGTGTAAGGCTTCCAACTTATGATCCCCTAATTAATGGTTGGGTGTTGTAGAAATACTACCACCTATTCTTATATATGTACTCAGAATCTTGAACGAAAGAGCCTATTTGCATTGTATATTTTTTAATTTTCTTTATCTCCTTTTCTGCTTCCCCCGATCTTTGTTCCTAGACTGTAAGTATACGAAAGAGATCGATTTATGAATATCCGATATCTTTTAGAAAACTAGAGAAATGTCTCCCATTTTTCTTTTAAATTTAATTTTGTGTATTATTTTAAAATTTCGACTAAATGATCATTCATGAATGTTTTCCAGCTAATAATGATAAAATGCTTAGGCGTTTTAAAAATGCTTCCACCTATCCATGATAACTTTAAAATATCGGTTTTGCTTTAACCGTTTTTTAAAAAACATTTTGTAAGCATGCATATTCGCGTACTTAGTGATAAGTCTCCATTTTTCTTTTTAACTTAATGTTGTGTATTATTAAAAACTTTTGACTAGGTAAACGTTCATGACTGTCCTCAGCTTACAACCAAAAAATGTTTGGGTGTTGTAAAAAATGCTACCATCTATCCATTTTTATATTTATTCAGGATTTTGAACGAATGTGCCTTTTTTCACTCTGTATTTATAATTGTCTTTATCTCTTCTCTGCTTTCCTGCATATTCGTTTCCAGTCTGTAAGTATGCGAACTCGATCGAATTATGAATATCCGATATGTTATATTATTAGTTGGGATTTGTGTCTTTTTTTCTGATTCTTCCCCTGATCTTGGTTAACTGTCCATTAATAGGCAACTAAGATTATATTATGAATATCTGTATATTTAATGAATTTTGGTGATTTTTCGGTTCGCTCTTATTAATTTAGTAATGTGAATTATCAAAAAAAATTGACTAAGTAAACGTTCATGATTTTGTCCAACTTACGCGCATTTAGAGTTAGATGAATGTACATCTATCTTCTAATAGTTGATACCTACGTAAATAATTGCTTTGTAAAATAATGTTATAGGCCTGTCATGTACTTTTATAATATAATGGGTAATGAATGAATATAGTATGGAAACATGCAACATGTCAATTATTGCTGAAGTCATTAAAATGAGAACAAGTACGATACAAAGAAATGACTCACTGCTACACGAGACTGAAGAAAAGGAAAGAAACAGCTTGACTGTAAAATATGATTTAGAAAACGTAATTCATTAACACATAAGTTCTTAGTTCTGCCATTGAATATAAGGATAATAATTTATCAATAAAGTTAGGCCTCTCACATGATATTTTAGAATAAGGTGACATTTAGATCTTTTTCTCATGAATATAATACATGTAATGTACCTTTGTGAAATGTATTAAGAAAAGAAACCTAAAATTGCTGTATAATAGCACATATAATTTTATTTACGACTTTGAACGAAAGACCCTATTTGAAATATTTATTTGTAATGTTCTGTATTTCTTCTCTGCTTTCCTGCATATTCGTTTCCAGTCTGTAAGTATGCGAACTCGATCGAATTATGAATATCCGATATGTTCCATTATTATTTGGGATTTGTGTCTTTTTTTCTGATTCTTCCCCTGATCTTGGTTAACAGTCCATTAATAGGCAACTAAGATTATATGATGAATATCTGTATATTTAATGAATTTTGGGGATTTTTTGGTTCGCTCTTATTAATTTAGTAATGTGAATTATCAAAAGAAATTGACTAAGTAAACGTTCATGATTTTGTCCAACTTACGCGCATTTAGAGTTAGATGAATGTACATCTATCTTCTAAAAGTTGATACCTACGTAAATAATTGCTTTGTAAAATAATGTTATAGGCCTGTCATGTACTTTTATAATATAATGGGTAATGAATGAATATAGTATGGAAACATGCAACATGTCAATTATTGCTGAAGTCATTAAAATGAGAACAAGTACGATACAAAGAAATGACTCACTGCTACAAGAGACTGAAGAAAAGGAAAGAAACAGCTTGACTGTAAAATATGATTTGGAAAACGTAATTCATTAACACATAAGTTCTTAGTTCTGCCATTGAATATAAGGATAATAATTTATCAATAAAGTTAGGCCTCTCACATGATATTTTAGAATAAGGTGACATTTAGATCTTTTTCTCATGAATATAGTACATGTAATGTACCTTTGTGAAATGTATTAAGAAAAGAAACCTAAAATTGCTGTAAAATAGGGCATTAATTTTATTTACGACGTTGAACGAAAGACCCTATTTTCAATCTATATTCGTAATGTTATGTATCTCTTCTCTGCTTCCCGCATATTCGTTTCCAGCCGGTAAGTATACGAATTGGATCGAATTATGATTATCCGATATATTATTTGGGAATTGTGTCCCCTTTTCTGATTTTTTACCCGATCTTGGTAAACAGTCCATTAATAGGCACCTTAGACTATATTATTAATATCTGATATGCACCTTAATAGTTCGGCTTCGAAATTGAACATTTTAATATTTTCATGAAGTCAATTATTGTATTTGTATCTTATGTTTTGATCTTACTTTAATAATAGTTGTGCGGTAACCAAGCATGTTCGCACACAATGGAAGTATTCATTAGCTTAACATTTGTAAAACAGACATGCAAGGTAAACATAAAGGCATTTAAATTGTGTGTAAGGCTTCCAACTTATGATCCCCTAATTAATGGTTGGGTGTTGTAGAAATACTACCACCTATTCTTATATATGTACTCAGAATCTTGAACGAAAGAGCCTATTTGCATTGTATATTTTTTAATTTTCTTTATCTCCTTTTCTGCTTCCCCCGATCTTTGTTCCTAGACTGTAAGTATACGAAAGAGATCGATTTATGAATATCCGATATCTTTTAGAAAACTAGAGAAATGTCTCCCATTTTTCTTTTAAATTTAATTTTGTGTATTATTTTAAAATTTCGACTAAATGATCATTCATGAATGTTTTCCAGCTAATAATGATAAAATGCTTAGGCGTTTTAAAAATGCTTCCACCTATCCATGATAACTTTAAAATATCGGTTTTGCTTTAACCGTTTTTTAAAAAACATTTTGTAAGCATGCATATTCGCGTACTTAGTGATAAGTCTCCATTTTTCTTTTTAACTTAATGTTGTGTATTATTAAAAACTTTTGACTAGGTAAACGTTCATGACTGTCCTCAACTTACAACCAAAAAATGTTTGGGTGTTGTAAAAAATGCTACGATCTATCCATTTTTATATTTATTCAGGATTTTGAACGAATGTGCCTTTTTTCACTCTATATTTATAATTGTCTTTATCTCTTCTCTGCTTTCCTGCATATTCGTTTCCAGTCTGTAAGTATGCGAACTCGATCGAATTATGAATATCCGACATGTTCCATTATTATTTGGGATTCGTGTCTTTTTTTTTCTTCCCCTGATCTTGGTTAACAGTCCATTAATAGGCAACTAAATTTATATTATGAATATCTGTATATTTAATGAATTTTGGGGATTTTTCGGTTCGCTCTTATTAATTTAGTAATGTGAATTATCAAAATAAATTGACTAAGTAAACGTTCATGATTTTGTCAAACTTACGCGCATTTAGAGTTGGCATTTACATCTATCTTCTAATAGTTGATACTTATGTCATGAATTGTTTTACAAATAATGTTATTGGCCTGTCATGTACTATCATAATGATAATATATTGGGTAATGAATGAATATAGTCTGGAAACATGTAACAAGAAAATGATTGCTCAAGTCATAGAAATGAGAAAAAGTCCTATGAAAAGAAAGGACTCACTGCTACACGAGACTGAAAAAGGAAGAGGAACAGCTTGCCTGTAAAATATGAAAAGGAAAACTTAACTCTTTGACACATAAGTTAGTTGCCATTAAATGTAAGAGTTAAAGTTTATCAGTATAAAATTAGGCCGCTCATTTGATATTTTAGAAAAAGAAGACATTTTAGATCTTTTTCTCATGAATATAGTACATGTAATGTACCGTCGTAAAATGCATTAAGAAAAGTAACCTAAAAGTGTTGTATAATAGCACATATAATTTGATTTACGACGTTGAACGAAAGACCCTATTTTTCAATCTATATTTGTAATGTTATGTGTCTCTTCTCTGCGTCCCGCATATTCGTTTCCAGCTGGTAAGTATACGAATTGGATCGAATTATGATTATCCGATATATTATTTGGGAACTGTGTCCTTTTTTCTGATTTTTTACCCGATCTTGGTAAACAGTCCATTAATAGGCGCCTTAGATTATATTATTAATATCTGATATGGTTCAATAATGTCGGGGAGGTTTCGGTTCGTTCTTATTAATTTAGTAATCTGTATTATCAAAAACCTTTGACTGAGTAAACGTTCATGATTTTGTCCAACTTATCACGATTGACTGCTTGGTGTTGAAAAAATCCTACCACCTATGCATGATGACTTCAAACCATCTGCTTCGAAATTGAACATTTTAATATTTTTATGAAGTCAATTATTATATTTTCAATCTATATTCGTAATGTTATGTATCTCTTCTCTGCTTCCCGCATATTCGTTTCCAGCCAGTAAGTATACGAATTGGATCGAATTATGATTATCCGATATATTATTTGGGAATTGTGTCCTTTTTTTCTGATTTTTTACCCGATCTTGGTTAACAGTCCATTAATAGGCACCTAAGACTATATTATTAATATCTGATATGCACCTTAATAGTTCGGCTTCGAAATTGAACATTTTAATATTTTCATGAAGTCAATTATTGTATTTGTATCTTATGTTTTGATCTTACTTTAATAATAATTGTGCGGTAACCAAGCATGTTCGCACACAATGGAAGTATTCATTAGCTTAACATTTCTAAAAAAAACAGACATGCAAGGTAAACATAAAGGCATTTAAATTGTGTGTAAGGCTTCCAACTAATGATCCCCTAATTCCTCCTCAAGAAAGAAAATGAAAAAAATTAGTATAATTTGTATATAAAAGTGTGTTCTAATATTTATCTTGATTTTTTTTCCTCTATCCAATGGCTTCGTTCATAGGACGTAAGTATGCATCGTAATCTAATCAAAACTTCATATATATTCTTGTCACGTTTCTGAATATTTGTCCTTGTATTCACATTCCATGCTTCATTGAAATGAACAGCTTGCCTGTAAAATATGAAAAGGAAAACGTAACTCTTTGACACATAAGTTAGTTGCCATTAAATGTAAGAGTTAAAGTTTATCAGTATAAAGTTCGGCCGCTCATTTGATATTTTAGAAAAAGAAGACATTTTAGATCTTGTTCTCATGAATATTATACCTGTAATGTACCGTCGTAAAATGCATTAAGAAAAGAAACCTAAAAGAGCTGTATAATAGCACATACGATTTATTTACGAATTTGAACGAAAGACCCTATTTGCAATATTTATTTGTAATGTTCTGTATTTCTTCTCTGCTTTCCTGCATATTCGTTTCCAGTCTGTAAGTATGCGAACTCGATCGAATTATGAATTTCCGATATGTTCCATTATTATTTGGGATTTGTGTCTTTTTTTCTGATTCTTCCCCTGATCTTGGTTAACAGTCCATTAATAGGCAACTAAGATTGTATTATGAATATCTGATATATTTAATGAATGTTGGGGATTTTTCGGTTCGCTCTTATTAATTTAGTAATGTGAATTATCAAAAAAAATTGACTAAGTAAACGTTCATGATTTTGTCCAACTTACGCGCATTTAAAGTTAGATGAATGTACATCTATCTTTTAATAGTTGATACCTATGTAAATAATTGCTTTGTAAAATAATGTTATAGGCCTGTCATGTACTTTTATAATATAATGGGTAATGAATGAATATAGTATGGAAACATGCAACATGTCAATTATTGCTGAAGTCATTAAAATGAGAACAAGTACGATACAAAGAAATGACTCACTGCTACACGAGACTGAAGAAAAGGAAAGAAACAGCTTGACTGTAAAATATGATTTGGAAAACGTAATTCATTAACACATAAGTTCTTAGTTCTGCCATTGAACATAAGGGTAATAATTTACCAATAAAGTTAGGCCTCTCACATGATATTTCAAAATAAGGTGACATTTTAGATCTTTTCCTCATGAATATAATACATGTAATGTACCGTCGTGAAATGCATTAAGAAAAGAAACCTAAAAATGCTGTTAAATAGGGCATTCATTTTATTTACGACGTTGAACGAAAGACCCTATTTTCAATCTATATTTGTAATGTTATTTATCTCTTCATTGCTTCCCCCGATCTTCGTTCCTAGACCGTAAGTATGCGAATTGGATCGAATTATGAATATCCGATATGTTTCCTAATTATTTGGGATTTGTGTCCTTTTTTCTGATTATTTCCCCGATCTTGGTTACCAGTCCATTAATAGACAATTTAGATTATATTATGAATATCTGATATGTTTCATTTATTTTGAGGGTTTTTCGGTTCGATCTTATTAATTTAGTAAAAGTTCATGATTTGTTCAAGCTTACCACGATTAACTGCTTGGTATGGTAAACATGCTACCACCTATGCATGATGACTTCCATCTATCGGTTATAAAATTTAACATTTTAATATTTTTATAAAGTCAATTATTGTATTTGTATCTTATCTTTTGATCTTACTTTAATAAACTGGTATTGTAGTCGTGCGATAACCAAGCATATGTTCGCGCACAATGTTGAATATTCATTTGCTTAACCAGGCATGCAAGGTTAAAAATAAAGGCATTTGAATTGTCTGTTAGGCTTCCAACTAATGATCCCCTAATTCCTCCTGAAGAAAGAAAATGAAGAAAAAAAAATAGTATAATTTGTATATAAAAATGTATTATCTTGATTTTTTCTCTTTTATCCGATGGCTTCGTTCATAGGAGGTAAGTTTGCATCGTAATCAAATTATATTTTCATACATATTCTTGTCACGATTCTGAATATTTGTCCTTGTATTCACATTCCATGCGTCGTTGAAAATTTAGATCCAGATTAGTCATTAATATATTTATACAACAGAAACCTAACATTTCTTATTTGATTTCTAATCGCGTGTTTAGAGTTAGCATCTACATCTATCTTGATATAGTGGATACTTATGTAAAGGATTGCTTTTTAAAATAATTGTATAGGCTTGTCATGTACTTTAAAAATATAATGAATAATGAACGAATGTAGTCTGGAAACATGTAACATGTCAATGATTAATGAAGTCATTAACATTAGAAAAAGTACGATGAAAAGAAATGACTAATTGTTAAACGAGACTGAAAAAAGAAGAGGAACAGCTGGCATGTAAAAAAAAAAAATTGAAAACGTAATTCATTAACACATAATATCTTACTTTTGCCATTGAATATGTAATAGTGTAATAGTTTATCAGTAAAGGTATGCCTCTCACATGATATTTCAGAATAAGATGAAATTTTCCTGTTTTTTTCTACTCAGGAATATATAACATGTAATAAACCGTCGTGGAGTGCATTAACCAACATAATGTAAAAGCGCTGCATAATAGGGCTTTATTATTATTCACAATTTAGAACGAAAGACCCTATTTTCAATCTATTTTTGAATTGTCTTTATCTCTTCTCTGCTTTCCCTGATCTTCGTTCCTAGCCAGTAAGTATGCGAAATGGATAGAATTATGAATATCCGATATCTTTCATAATTATCTGGGATTTTTGTCCCTTTTTCCCGATTCTTTCCCCGATCTTGGTTAACAGTCCGTTAATAGGCACTTTTGATTATATCATAAATATATGATATGTTTCATGTATGTTGAGGATTTTTCGGTTCGGCCTTATTAATTTAGTAATGTGTATTATTCGATATGTTTTATAATTATTGGGGATTTGTCTCATTTTTTTCCTGATTTTTCCCCCGATCCATGTTGACAGTCTATTAAATGCACCTTGGATCTAAATACGATTATCCGATATTTTTGATAAGTGTTGGGAATCGGTCTCCGATTTGTTTTTGTAATTTCTTTATCATTGAAAACTGTTGACTACGTAAAAGTTCTTGAATGTTTTTTCAGATAAAAATGATAGAATACATGGTTTTTGAAAAAATACTACCACCTTTCCAGGATAATTTCCAAGTATCGGTTTTAAAACTAACAATTACATCTGTTATGAAGTAACGGATTTAATTTTATCTTATGTATGGACCTTAATCTAATAAATTGTTGTTTAGGTCCTTCGGTTAGTAGCCATATTCATGCACATTGATAAATGTATGTTTGCTAAACAATTGTAAACAAACATGACAGGTTAAAAACAAAATGGCATGAAAATTGTCTGTAAGGTTTCCTCCTGATGATCAACTTCTTCAACGAGAAGAAAAATAAGTTAAAAAGATGAGTTTCACTTCCATATAAAAGTGTATTCTAATATTTATATCTTTTTGTTTTCTTCTTCCCGTTTTCTCCGTCTTTAGATTGTAAGTATGCATCTTTAACCAACAATAACTTCTTAAATTTTCTTTTCATCTGTTTGCATACGTTTTTTTGTTCATATTTTTGTCATGGTTCAATAAAAAAGGATTAATTCCAGGTTATAAGTCGTAAATAAGTCAGAGATATATTAATGAAAAAAAGGGTTATCAAATTAGGGAATGTAGAGTTGTACAAATCCCATATCTTTTTTCTTTATTTGTAATATAAAAAAAAAATTATCATAATATTTAAAAAAGGGTTGACTTTTCAGTTCTTTGACTAATACAAATAATACATGTAATGTTTCGTCATAGAGTGCATTAGGAAAAAAAAACTGGTAAAAGTGCTGTGTAAAAGGGCGTTATCGTTATTTAGGGTTGGTAAAAGGTGCCTTTTTGCTCTGTATATTTGTAATTTTCTTCATCTCTTCTCTGCTTTCCCTGATCTTCGTTCCTAGCCGGTAAGTATGCGAAATGGATAGAATTATGAATATCCGATATCTTTCATAATTATCTGGGATTTGTGTCCCTTTTTTCTGATTTTTTCCCCGATTTTGGTTAACAGTCCATTAATAGGCACTTTTGATTATATCATAAATATATGATATGTTTCATGTATGTTGCGGATTTTTGGGAATCGGTCTCCGATTTGTTGTTGTAATTTCTTTTTGTGTATCATTGAAAACTGTTGACTACGTAAAAGTTCTTGAATGTTTTTTCAGATAAAAATGATAGAATACTTGGTTTTTGAAAAAATACTACCACCTTTCTAGGATAATTTCCAAGTATCGGTTTTAAAACTAACAATTACATCTGTTATGAAGTAACGGATTTAGTTTTATATTATGTATGGACCTTAATCTAATAAATTGTTGTTTAGGTCCTTCGGTTAGAAGCCATATTCGTGCACATTGGTAAATCTATGTTTGCTAATGTTTGCTAAACAATTGTAAACATATATGACAGGTTAAAACAAAATGGCATGAAAATTGTCTGTAAGGTTTCTTCTTGATGATCAACTTCTTCAACGAGAAGAAAAATAAGTTAAAAAGATGAGTTTCACTTCCATATAAAAATGTATTCGAATATTTTTATCTTTCTGTTTTCTTCTGCCCATTTTCCCTGTCTATAGATTGTAAGTATGCATCTTAAATCAACAATAACTTCTTAAAAATTATTTTCATCTGTTTGCATACCTTTTTTTTGTTCATATTTTTGTCATGGTTCAATTCTTCTTCTTATCGAGTCACTACACAAGTCCCGTCCAGTGGTCCACACAGGCTTTGGCACGGCAATTAACGGCTTCCTGGTCATCTTGGGTGCATGGCTCTGGCAGGAGTGGGCAGACTAGCAGGTGTTCCATTGTCTGTTCCTGGCTGCATTCACATGCCGTTTGTTCGTCTCCTAGACCCCACCTCTGCATTAGGACTCTGCATCGACCGTAGCCAGTTCTTAGGCGGTTGAGGCTAAGCCAGGTAGGCCAAGTCTCACTAGAGCCGATTGCAAGGGATTCCTTCGGGCTGAGGGAGAGTTTATGTGGAGTTGTCTGAAGGTGGTTAGACCACAAAGTCATCCTTTGGTTGTGACGGCTAGTATTAAGAGGCTCTACCGAGTGCAGAAAGCTGTGTCTGGATTTGAGCCGCTTGCCCCCTGGCTGTTGTTCGAAGAGTGGGTGGAGTGGATTGTTTTCTTGTTTGTCCTTTTCTTTCTGGGACAAGACAAACCTTCTGACGTGTGGAGGGGCAATACCGCAGAGCAGGTAGATGTCTTCTACTTTAGTTGGCCTAAGGCATCCAGTGATCGCTCTGCAAGATGAATTTAGAGCTGGGTCAATCCTGGGTGCATGGGCCGACCTACTTCATACTGGTGATGCATACTCCGCAGCAGAGAAGCAAAGCGCGAGGGCTGTCGTCCGGATTGTTCTGGCATCAGTCCCCCAGTTGGTGTTGGCTAGCTTCTTGAGGATGCTGTTGCGGGCTTCAATTTTTGCCTTTGTGTTGGCAATGTGGTTCTTGTAGGTAAGGGAGCGATCGAGTGTGACGCCTAAGTAGACTGGGTTGGGAGTGTGCTTCAGCCTTTTCCCATACCAGCTGATCCTTAGTTGATGGTTGGCATCCCTGTTCTTGAGGCGGAATGCGCTTATCTGAGTTTTATCAGGGTTAGCTCTCAGGTGGTTGGTCGCATAGTATGGGATGAGACCGGCCAGGGCATCACTGAGGGACTCCTCCAACTTCACAAAAGACTGGTTCTGGGTGGCGATGCAGAGATCATCGGCGTAGAAAAAGCTCCTGGTGTTTGGGTGGATCGGTTGGTCATTCGTGTACACGTTAAAGAGTAACGGTGCGAGCACACTTCCTTGTGGTAGGCCATTTTTCTGTCTGCGCCATCTGCTGCGATTCCCATTTAGAACCACAAAATATCGCCGATTGGAGAGCAACGTCTGGATGAGTCCAGTCAGTCTCACGTCCTTTCTCAGCTCAAAGATCTTCCTGGTAAGGATTCTGTGGTTCACGGTGTCGTAGGCAGCAGAGAGATCAACGAAAGCAGCTCCGGTGATTAGCTTACTCTCATACCCGTCCTCAATGAACTGAGTGAGGTTTAGGAGTTGGCTAGTGCATGATTTTCCTGGCCTAAACCCTGCTTGTTCTGGAATGAGATGTTCATCCACGAATGGGGCGATGCGGTTGAGGATAAGCTGCTCGAACAGCTTATATGTATGGCACAGTAGGGAGATAGGCCTGTAGCTCTTTGGACTGGCTGCGTCTTTACCAGGCTTCAATAGGGCAATAACTTTGGATTTCCTCCAGAGCTTTGGGATGTTGTTGGTGCCCAAACATTCGTTGAACATTTTGAGAAGCCAGTTGAGGGCGCCTGGTTTAAGCTGTTTGATCTGCTCGCAGAGGATGTTATCAAGTCCAGCAGCTTTGTTGTTTTTCATTGCTTTGATGGCAGCAAGCAGGTCGTTCATGGTGAAGGGTCTAGTGAAGCCTGGGTCATCTTGAGAGCTTAGAGCGTCTGGGACCTTAGAGAGTCTGGCCCTTCTGGGGTGATGGTCAGGGTTTCCCCGACCATTCAATAGGAGTTGATGGGCAACTTGGTCAGCAGTGACTTCAGATCTTGGTTGGGCCTTTGTATAGTCATTGCCCAGTATCTGGATCGTTTTCCATGCCTTCCTGCTGCTATGTGTCATGTCAGTGGATTGAATGAATTCCTGCTACTACCTCCTTCTAGATTCACCAATTTCCTTGGTCAGATTTTCTCCAGATTCCAGTGTCTCCTCACTAAAGGGGTCCATCTGGAAGTGTTCGATGTGGTCTTCATACATCACTTTGGAGTGGTCCGTCAAGCCTTGAATGTAGCTTGTGCGACATCCTCGGGGGATGTTACGCCTTGACGATTTCTTCATCAACTCTACAAAGGTGTCGTAGCTTTGGGGGGGGGGGGGGTGGCAGGTAGGTCCTGGATGTAGGAGTCAAAGTCCTTAGCAAACTTTTCCCAGTTTGCCTTCCTCAGGTTGAAACGACGTCGGAATGGTACTGCTCGTGGAGTAATGACTGCATTAACCTTAAGCCCTATCGGTCGGTGCTGGGAGTGAGGGATTGGGTCGAGAATGACTTTCTCGCACTGGTTAGCAATCCTGGTAGATGTAAATATCAGGTCAGGGTTGTAGCCATTTCTCCACCTTGCACTGTTGAAAGAGGCAGGAAGCTTAGCGTCATGAATGAGGGACAGCTGGTTAGCATCTGTCCATGTCTCAACGAGTTTACCATCTTCGTTCATTTCTCTATATCCCCAGGAAATGCTATGGCTTTTGAAATCACCAATGACCACATTCATCCTGCCGTCAGTAGCTCAATAAAAAATGGTTAATTCCAGGTTATAAGTCCTAAATAAATCAGAGATATATTAATGAACAAAAGGGTTATCAAATTAGGGAATGTAGAGTTGTAAAAATCCCATATCTCTTTCTTTATTTGTAATATCAAAAAAAAAATTATCAGTAATGTTAGCCCTTTATCATAATATTTAAAAAAGGGTTGACTTTTCAGTTCTTTTACCAATACAAGTAATACATGTAATGTTTCGTCGTAAAGTGCATTAGGAAAAAAAAAACTGGTAAAAGTGCTGTGTAAAAGGGCGTTATCGTTATTCAGGGTTTGAAAAAGGTGCCTTTTTGCTCTGTATATTTGTAATTTTCTTCATCTCTTCTCTGCTTTCCCTGGTCTTCGTTCCTAGCCGGTAAGTATGCGAAATGAATAGAATTATGAATATCCGATATCTTTCATAATTATCTGGGATTTTTGTCCCTTTTTTCCGATTCTTTCCCAGATCTTGGTTAACAGTCCATTAATAGGCACTTTTGATTATATCATAAATATATGATATGTTTCATGTATGTTGAGGATTTTTCGGTTCGGCCTTATTAATATAGTAATGTGTATTATTCGATATGTTTTATAAGTATTGGGGGTTTGTCTCATTTTTTTCTTGATTTTTCCCCCGATTGACAGTCTACTAAATGCACCTTGGATCTAAATATGATTATCCGATATTTTTGATAAGTGTTGGGAATCGGTCTCCGATTTGTTTTTGTAATTTCTTTTTGTGTATCATTGAAAACTGTTGACTACGTAAAAGTTCTTGAATGTTTTTTCAGATAAAAATGATAGAATACTTGTTTTTTTTGAAAAAATACTACCACCTTTCCAGGATAATTTCCAAGTATCGGTTTTAAAACTAACATTTACATCTGTTATGAAGTAACGGATTTAATTTTATCTTATATATGGACCTTAATCTAATAAATTGTTGTTTAGGTCCTTCGGTTAGTAGCTAAGTTCGTGCACATGGGTAAATCTATGTTTGCTAAACAATTCTAAACATATATGACAGGTTAAAAACAAAATGGCATGCAAATTGTCCGTAAGGTTTCCTCCTGATGATCAATTTCTTCAACGAGAAGAAAAATAAGTTAAAAAGATGATAAATATTAATGAACAAAAGGGTTATCAAATTAGGAAATGTAGAGTTGTAAAAATCCCATATCTCTTTCTTTATTTGTAATATATAAAAAAAAAAGTTTATCAGTAATGTTAGCCCTTCATCATAATATTTAAAAAAGGGTTGACTTTTCAGTTCTTTTACCAATACAAATAATACATGTAATGTTTCGTCGTAAAGTGCATTAGGAAAAAAAACTTGTAAAAGTGCTGTGTAAAAGGGCGTTATCGTTATTCAGGGTTTGAAAAAGGTGCCTTTTTGCACTATATATTTGTAATTTTCTTCATCTCTTCTCTGCTTTCCCTGATCTTCGTTCCTAGCCGGTAAATATGCGAAATTGATAGAATTATGAATATCCGATATCTTTCATAATTATCTGGGATTTTTGTCCCTTTTTTCCGATTCTTTCCCCGATCTTGGTTAACAGTCCATTAATAGGCACTTTTGATTATATCATAAATATATGATATGTTTCATGTATGTTGAGGATTTTTCGGTTCGGCCTTATTAATCTAGTAATGTGTATTATTCGATATGTTTTATAATAATTGGGGGTTTGTCTCATTTCTTTCCTGATTTTTCCCCCGATCCTTGTTGACAGTCTATTAAATGCACCTTGAATCCAAATATGATTATCCGATATTTTTGGTAAATGTTGGGAATCGGTCTCCGATTTGTTTTTGTAATTTCTTTTTGTGTATAATTGAAAACTGTTGACAACATAAAAGTTCTTGAATGTTTTTTTCAGATAAAAATGATAGAATACATGGTTTTTGAAAAAATACTACCACCTTTTCAGGATAATTTCCAAGTATCGGTTTTAAAACTAACATTTACATCTGTTATGAAGTAACGGATTTAATGTTATCTTATTTATGGACCTTAATCTAATCAATTGTTGTTTAGGTCCTTCGGTTAGTAGCCATATTCGTGCACATTGGTAAATCTATGTTTGCTAAACAATTGTAAACAAACATTACAGGTTAAAAACAAAATGGCATGAAAATTGTTTGTAAGGTTTCCTCCTGATGATCAACTACTTCCACGAGAAGAAAAATAAGTTAAAAAGATGAGTTTCACTTCCATATAAAAGTGTATTCTAATATTTATATCTTTTTGTTTTCTTCTGCCCGTTTTCTCTGTCTATAGATTGTAAGTATGCATCTTAAACCAACAATAACTTCTTAAAACTTCTTTTAATCTGTTTGCATACCTTTTTTTGTTCATATTTTTGTCATGGTTCAATAAAAAAGGATTAATTCCAGGTTATAAGTCCTAAATAAGTCAGAGATATATTAATGAACAAAAGGGTTATCAAATTAGGGAATGTAGAGTTGTAAAAATTCCATATCTCTTTCTTTATTTGTAATATCAAACAAAAAGTTCATCAGTAATGTTAGCCCTTTATCATAATATTAAAAAAAGGGTTGACTTTTCAGTTCTTTTACCAATACAAATAATACATGTAATGTTTCGTCGTAAAGTGCATTAGGACAAAAAACTTGTAAAAGTGCTGTGTAAAAGGGCGTTATCGTTGTTCAGGGTTTGAAAAAAAGGTGCCTTTTTGCACTGTATATTTGTAATTTTCTTCATCTCTTCTCTGCTTTCCCTAATCTTCGTTCCTAGCCGGTAAGTATGCGAAATGGATGGAATTATGAATATCTGATATCTTTCATAATTATCTGGGATTTTTGTCCCTTTTTTCCGATTTTTTCCCCGATCTTGGTAAACAGTCCATTAATAGGCACTTTTGATTATATCATAAATATATGGTATGTTTCATGTATGTTGAGGATTTTTCGGTTCGGCCTTATTAATCTAGTAATGTGTATTATTCGATATGTTTTATAATTATTGGGGGTTTGTCTCATTTCTTTCCTGGTTTTTCCCCCGATCCTTGTTGACAGTCTATTCAATGCACCTTGGATCTAAATATGATTATCCGATATTTTTGGTAAATGTTGGGAATCGGTCTCCGATTTGTTTTTGTAATTTCTTTTTGTGTATCATTGAAAACTGTTGACTACGTAAAATTTCTTGAATGTTTTTTTAGATAAAAATGATAGAATACTTGGTTTTAAAAAAAATACTACCACCTTTCCAGGATAATTTCCAAGTATCGGTTTTAAAACTAACAATTACATCTGTTATGAAGTAACGGATTCAATTTTATCTCATGTATGGGCCTTAATCTAATAAATTGTTGTTTAGGTCCTTCGGTTAGTAGCCATATTCGTGCACATTGGTAAATCTATGTTTGCTAAACAATTGTAAACATACATGACAGGTTAAAAACAAAATGGCATGAAAATTGTCTGTAAGGTTTCCTCCTGATGATCAACTTCTTCCACTACAAGAAAAAAAAGTTAAAAAGATGAGTTTCACTTCCATATAAGTATAAGTGTATTCTAATATTTATATCTTTCTGTTTTCTTCTGCCCATTTTCTCTGTCTATAGAATGTAAGTATGCATCTTAAACAAACAATAACTTCTTAAAAATTCTTTTCATCTGTTTGCATACCTTTTTTTTGTTCAAATTGTTGTCATGGTTAAAAAAAAAAGGGTTAATTCCAGGTTATAAGTCCTAAATAAGTCAGAGATATATTAATGAACAAAAGGGTTATCAAATTAGGGAATGTAGAGTTGTAAAAATCCCATATCTCTTTCTTTATTTGTAATATCAAACAAAATGTTTATGAGTAATGTTAGCCCTTTATCATAATATTAAAAAAAGGGTTGACTTTTCAGTTCTTTTACCAATACAAATAATACATGTAATGTTTCATCGTAAAGTGCATTAGGAAAAAATACTTGTAAAAGTGCTGTGTAAAAGGGCGTTATCGTTATTCAGGGTTTGAAAAAAGGTGCTTTTTTGCACTGTATATTTGTAATTTTCTTCATCTCTGTTCTGCTTTCCCCGATCCTCGTTTATGGCCGCAAGCATACGAAAGGGATCGAATTATGAATATCTGAAATCTTTTACAAAACTTAGGGATTGTCTCTGAATTTTACTTTTTAATTTGATAGTGTGTATTATTAAAAACGTTTGACTAGATAAACGTTCATGAATGTTTTCCAGCAAACATTGATAAAATGCTTGGGCGTTTCCTTCCTAATGATCAACTTCTTCCACGTGATGGTAATAAGTTGAAAAGATGGGTTTCATGTTCATATAAAAGTGTATTCTAATAGTTATATATTTTTGTTTTCTTCTGCCCGTTTCCATTGTCTATAGATTGTAAGTATGCATCTTAAACAAACTATAACTTCTTTAAAAAATATTTTCATCTGTTTACATACCTTTTTCTTGTGTTCATAATTTTTGTCATGGTTCATTGAAAGGTTGATTCCAGGATATAAGTCATAAATAAGTCAGACTTATATTAATGAACATAAAGGCTATCGAACTAGGAAATGTAGAGTTGGAAAAATCCCATATTTCTTTCTATATTTGTAATCTCAAAGAAAATGTTTATCAATAAGGTAAGCCCTTTATCATAACATTTAAAAATGAGGTGACTTTTCCGTTCTTTCAGCTATGAATATAATACATGTAATGTTTCGTCGTAAAGTGCATTAGGAAAAAAAACTTGTAAAAGTGCTGTGTAAAAGGGCGTTATCGTTATTCAGGGTTTGAAAAAAGGTGCCTTTTTGCACTGTATATTTGTAATTTTCTTCATCTCTGTTCTGCTTTCCCCGATCCTCGTTTATGGCCTAAGCATACGAAAGGGATCGAATTATGAATATCCGAAATCTTTAGAAAACTTGGGGATTTGTCTCCGAATTT
This sequence comes from Strongylocentrotus purpuratus, assembly GCF_000002235.5. NCBI lineage: Eukaryota > Metazoa > Echinodermata > Echinoidea > Camarodonta > Strongylocentrotidae > Strongylocentrotus > Strongylocentrotus purpuratus. The sequence continues at coordinate 2,159,430 of NW_022145526.1, forward strand.
TACTTTTTAATTTAATTGTGTGTATTATTAAAAAAGTTTGACTAGATAAACGTTCATGTATGTTTTCCAGCAAACATTGATGAAATGCTTGGGCGTTTTAGAAATGCTACCACCTATCCATGATAACAATGAAATATCGGTTTTAAATTTAACTTCTTTTTTTTTCCTTCGGTAAGCATGCATATTCGTGCACAATGCTAAATATTCATTTGCTCAACATTTGTAACCAGACATGCAAGGTTAAAAACAAAATGGCATGAAAATTGTCTGTAAGGCTTTCTCCTGATCAACTTCTTCCACTTGATGAAAAATAATCTAAAAAGATGGGTTTCATTTTCATATAAAAGTGTATTCTAATATTTATATCTTTTTGTTTTCTTCTGCCCGTTTTCTCTGTCTATAGATTGTAAGTATGCATCTTAAACCGACTATAACTTCTTAAAATTTATTTTCATCTGTTTACATACCTTTTTCTTGTGTTCATGGGTGTCGATCCCGGAAGGGGATGGGGGGGGATATATCCCCCCTTCCCCCAATATTTCAGGTGGGGAGGGGTGACCTGTACAATCACCCCCCCCCCCCAATAAATCACCTTTAAAAAAAAAAATTAAGAGAAAAATTAATGATGAGATCGAGTAGTTAATGGTTATTACTCGCAATTGACCATCAATATACACATTTTGCTATCTCATGTTTATAATAGACTGTCTACATACAAACATACAAAGTAAATGAGACAACCGTATATGAGACAAGAATAAATTGAATTCTCGCTCATACGGCTTCATCAGGAATTGATGAATTCATTCAATTTGTTCAATCAACAGCATAGAAAATAGAAATGCAGTGCGCCAAATGCAAAGACGCAGCGTAAAAAAGCAACCAGCTAAATGTTAAAAGCGCGAAGCGCAAAAGTAGCAATCTGCAACATCAGACCATCCTGGACAGTGTAAACATAGATGAACTCTGTCACGAATTCGTGATGAGATCGGAGACAAGGAGAAAGATTTTCGGACATTAGTATGACTTATAAGATAGTTTACTAGTTGTTATGTTGTTTCCGTTCACCCTTTTTAAAATTCACGTCATTGTATCTTTATTTTTATTTTTTTCACTCATTTTATTTCCTGATATTTCCTAAAACATTTTTCATTTTTGGAGAAAGATTATTTTGTCACAACTTATTTTTGTTATAGTTGAAAAGCTGATGTAGGCCTATGGCACTGGTGTACTGGTTGGTTCAATCCCCCAATAACATCCAACCATGACTTATTTTTTAATTTCATGCAAGTGATTTATAAATGTTCGTGATATCACATTATTTTCAACAAAATTCGCGTTTCTCCATTTCTGTGGCAAACTGACACATTCCCAAATAGCCAGGAAAAGCATATATTTTGTATAGTCACTAATGGGCCTAATTAGTGGCCGTTAACACTAACAGTAGTATACAATTCCTTTCCAGAAGCTATTGCGACAAGCACTACCGGGAGATAACATGCTACCCATCACTTGGGCTGTGCATGCAAAGATTTGCGAACGAACGTTCCATACGTACATCATGTGGGGAAACTGAATTCAAACAAGGATTAACATAGAGAACAGTACAACGAATCGTCTTCTTTCTCTAATAATTTAGTGAAACGGCAAAGCTTCCGCGCTTTGCGCGGGAAGGGGGGCAACTGAATTCAGACTAGAATTAAGAGTTATAATTAATTTAAATTAAATGAAACGTCAAAGTACACGATACAACGTATCATCTTCTCTTTCTAATAATTTAATGAAACGGTAAAGCTTCCGCGCTTGGCGCTGGATGGGCGAAAATAAATACAGAAAAGGATTAAGAGTAATAATTTAATGAAACGTCAAAGCTTCCGCGCTTCGCGCCGAAGAGCGGGGGCGAATTGCACTCAGACAAGGACACGATACAACGAATTGTCTTCTTTCTCTAATAATTTAATGAAATGTCAGAGCTTCCGCGGTATGCGCGGAGGAAGGGGGACTTGATTCAAACATTAAAGATTAAGAGTCGAGAATGGTACATCGAATCGCCTTCTTTCTTTAATCATCGAATGAAACGTCAGAGCTTCCGCGCTACGCGCGGAGGAAGGGGAACTTGATTAAAAAAGGATTAAGAGTCGAGAACGGTCCAACGAATCGTCTTCTTGCTCTAATAATTTAATGAAAAGTCAAAGCTTCCGCGCTTCGCGGAGGAGGGGGGATGGGGGGGAGGACTCTCCCTCCCTGTACCCAACCCCCTAGGGATTATGAATTATCGAGTTTGAAAAATGTCATATTTCTTTTTTGATTTGAAATTTTGTGTTTGCAGTTGGCATTACAGCTATCTTGTAATGGCTGATAACTTTTATATACGGGGTTGTTTCATTTTACTTGTATAGACATGTCGTGTAATAAATTCATTAAATGAGTAATACATTCATATAGTCTGGATAAATTGTACAGGTTAAGCCTACTTTATATGATACTTTTACTGAATTTATTAAATTAAGACAAAGTACGACAAAGTTTACTTCTGCCGTTTTTTGAACGAAAGAGCCTCTTTGCACTGTGTACTTTTTTTTGTAATTTTCTTTATCTCTTCTCTGCTTTCCCCGATTTTCGTTCAAAGTGTGTAAATACGCACCATATATTTTATTATGTATATCCGATTTTGTGTAAAAATACATTTGGGATTTTTATAATTGTTATGCTCATTAATTTTGTTTGTGTATTATAGAAAACAAGTAAACAACTTTTTCCCAGCTCAACACGTTGGATTACTCGGGTGTTATATAAATGCTACCACCTATCCATAATACTTTGCAACTATCGGTTTTGAATTAAACATTTATATCTGTTATGATGTCACGGTTTGCATTTCTTTTGTATATCAAGTGTGTTTTTATTTTTATTTTTGTCTACATTATTCTGCCCTGGGTCTTATATCACAAAGCCTACGTATCGATCTTAAACCAATTCTAACTTTGTATATATATTCTAGCCATCTTTCTAAGTATTTCTCCTTGATTTCACATTTCATACTGCGTCGAAAAGTTAAAGCCAGGTTATAACTTATAAATAAATGTAAAAACAGAAGGGTTGTCATAACTGGGGAATTTAGAGTTTTAAAATCCTAATATTTCTTATTTGATTCATATCTCGTGTTTACAGTTGTAATTAAGATCTATGAGTCTTCGAATGGCTGATAATAGTGTATAAGATTACTTTATTTTACTTGTAAAGACCTGTCGTATAGTCCTTTTTGTAAAGGGTAATAAATAAATGAATATTGTTTAATCATGTAGCATGTTAATTATTACTCAAGTCAATTAAAATGAAAGAAAGTACGATGAAAAGAAATGAGTCATCGTGACACAAATGTTGAAAAAAAAAATGCCTGAACAAATATGAAATGGACAAATAGATTCTTAGTTTTGCCGTTGCAAAATAATAGTTTATCATTAATGTTGTTAGGCCTCTCGCACGATATTTCGGAATGAGATGATATATATATATTTGTTTTAATGAATATAATACATATTATGTACCGTCGTAAAGTGCGTTAAGAAAAAAAAAACGTAAAAGCGCGGCAAAATAGGTTATTCATTTTATTTACGATTTTGAACGAGAGAGCCTAATTGCACTCTTTATTTCTTATTTTCTTTATCTCTTCTCTGCTTTCCCGATCTTCGTTCTTAGTGCGTAAGTATGCGAATTGGATCGAATTATGAATATCTGATATGTTTCATAATTTTTTGGGATTTGTCTCATTTTTCTGATTCTTTCCCCGATCTTTGCTAATAGTGTATAAATATAAAGTTTGATCTTGTTATTGATATCCGTTACTTTCATAAATATTGGGGATTTTTCCGATTTTTCTTTCTAATTTCGTTTTGAGTATAATTGAAAACCTTTTACTAATTAAACATTTCTTGAATGTTTTCCAGTTAACAACGATATAATAAAAATAGAATACAACAGCTATTTCTCATGCATAAGTTCTTAGTTCTACCGTTGCATTTATTTATTAGTTTATCAGTAATGTAAGGTCTTTCACTTGGTATTTCAAAATGAGGTGACATTTCAATGCTTGAATGAATGAATATCAATACATGTAATGTACCGTCGAAAGTTCATTCAGGAAAAAAAATGTAAAAGCGCTGTATAAAAGGGCGTTAGAATTATTCACGATTTTGAACGAAAGTGCCTATTTGCACTTTATAATTATAATTTCTTTATCTCTTCTCTCCTTTACCCGATCTTTATTCCCAGATAATTAGTATGCGAAATGGATACAATTATGAATATCCGACATGTTTCATAATTATTCGGGATTTTTGTCCTTTTTTCCGATTCTGTCCCCGATCTTTGCAATACTAACAGTCCATTAATAGGTACCTTTGATTATATATGAATATCTGATATGGTTCATGAATGCTAGGGATTTTCGGTTCGTTCTTATTAATTTAGTAATGTGTATTATTGAGAACTTTTGACTGAGTAAATGTTCATGACTGCCACCTATGCATGCTGACTTCCAACCATCAGTCTCGAAATTTAACATTTTAATATGTTTATGAACTCAATTATTGTATGTTTATCTTATTTTTTTTGTTATCTTACTTCAATAAACTGGTATTGTAGTCGTGCGGTTACCAAGCATGTTCACGCACAATGGAAATATTAATTTGCTTAACATTTGTAAACAGACATGCAAGGTAAAGAATAAAGGCATTTAATAGGTATAGCACACACAAAATAATTACAACAAACACATGTTATTTGATGGTTGCAAATGATCAAGCCTTATGAAAACTTAAAAAAACACCAAAAAAACAGAATTGAAATTGGTCAATGCGTTGTGATTTTATACCATTTTTTTTTAATATCGCAAAATTCTCAAAAAACCTGCCTAAAATGGTCAAATTATCAAAAGTGGCATAATTCGACAAAGTTGACAACTTAATTTATCACTTTCTCGGACACAAATAATAAATTAAATTATCAGACACTAAAATATTATCTTTGTGGTAAAAAATTCAACCAAAAAAATGCAAATATCTATTACCGTTTTGAAAACAGAAGCCAACAAAATAAGTAATTTTTGCCATTTTTGCGAATCTGCAGATATAAAAAAAAGTTGTGAAAATAACTAAGTCCGCCTAATTAATATGCGCATATGTAATCAAATCAAAACCGAACATGATACATCAGTGAAACCTATTTATATCAGACAGGTATGGAAATATATTTCATTTGTTATACAATAAAATCATGAATATTCATCAAGTATGCAAATTAGGTCATTTCGGCTAATTATATATTCGCGCACTCTTTATGCAAATTAGGAAAGTCAAACTGTTCATTTTGGGGGCATTTTTAAAATCATATATTCATAGATCATATTTACACCAAATATTGACCTTAAATTCCTAATATTTTTGCAATGCCAATACAATATGGCGATGAAAATTACTTGGATCACCGTCACAGCTATTTCCTCATGTGTTTCACAAATAATTCAGAAAAACCGATCATATGATAAGAATTTGTAGACTTTCAGCTACATCACATTATCTACCTTTTTCAGAGATGTCTGATTTGATGATTTGTGACAATTTTCCGAGATACCAATCAACAGGCCATAACATTCCACAGGGACTGAATTTCAGAGTGGCAGAAACTTTAGTGACCCCAGTACAGTTGTAGCTACCTTGAGTGTAAATAACAAATTAATTAAATGAGTGAAACGCAAGAGGATATTGCATTTTTGTAGGGGAGTTTTATACATTGAGGTGCATTTTTTTCACCACGCGGAATAGCAGCGCGAGTCAATGGGCGATCAGCGGGCCCTGTCAAATATGGCTGAAAAGACAATATTCTAATTCAATAATTAACATATTTTCCACATGCCTATAACAATGAAACTACACAGAATTGTAGTTCTCTGTCCGTAGCAAGTAAGTATGCATATCAATCCAACTGTAACTTCGTATATGTTTTGTATATTTTTTGTATACGTTTTCCTTGCATTCATATTTCATGCGTCAATGAAAGGTTAAATCCAGGTTATAAGTCACAAATAACTCATAAATATATTCATGAACAGAAAAGTTATAAAATTAGGAAATATCGAGTGAGAAAAATGTAATATTTTTTTTTTTTATTTGAAATGTTGTGTATGCAGCTGGCATTTACAGCTATCTTGTAATGGGTGATACTTATATATATTTTTATTTTATTTAACTTGTTTAGGACTTTTATAGACATGTCGTGTAATTAATTCATTGAATGAGTAACACATTAATATAGTCTGGATACATATTACATGTTAAGCCTACTGTATATGATAATTATTACTGAATTTATTAAAGTGATAACAAGTACGAAATCTTTTAGTTCTGCCGTATTTTTCTTCAAATTAATAGTTTATCAGTAATGTTCGGTGTTGTAAAAATGATACCACCTATTATCGATAACTTCCCACTATTCGTTTTGAATTTTTCATCTTTTATTAGATAAAGGATTTCGTGTTGGTCATTATGTATTGATCTTTGTTTGATGAACCGGTTTTGTAGTCCTAAATGTAGTTTTACTAACCGATTGTAAACATACATGCCAGGGAAAAATGAAGGCATTATAATTGTCATTAAGGCTTGTGGCCAATGATGTTCTACTAATCTTCAAAGAAGAAACAATTGAATCAGATGAGCATCATTTATATGTGTAAAATAGAATACATCTCTTTCTATTTTAGTCCGCCCTTCGTCTTCAGTCGTAGAAAGTAAGTATAACAATAACATTTTCTTTCTATATTCTGGTCACCAATCTGGATCTTTTGCCTTGTATCCATATTTCATGCTTTATTGAAACGCTAGACAGAGGTTGTAAATTGTAATTCATTATAGTTCATATGAACCAAAAGGTTTTTCACAACAAGAATGGTAAATCTAAAAAATATGTCTTATACTGCTCATTTGATTTTTAATCTCGTATTTACAATTGGTATTTACATCCATCTCCTAATGGATGATATATTCAGGTGTAGGATCAATTTCATTTACTTGTCGCATAGTTCTTTTATTTGATGACTCTCGATTGTAAATAATAAATATAGTTTGGAAAAATGATTGCACAAAAACTGAACAAAAAAGAAAAAAAATCCTTGAATGAAAATTAACAAATCGACAAATTTTAACATTTTTTTTCTTTTATGTCAATTTATTGAAAGTAATGTAAAGTCATTCAGAGTTTGAGAAGAATGTATAAGAAGACATTAACGATTTGATAGAAATAAACTGTTTTGTATTGACTATTTCTAATATTCCTCATCTCTTGTTTTGCTTTCAAGCCCCCGATCCTTCAGCGTTTCCAGACCGTAAGTGTGCAACTTGATCTAATGATGAATATCTGAGACGTTTATTAAATTTCAGGGATTAATTTCATGTAACTATTTGGGGAAGGGAGGGGGAGGGAGGGGGTGTAAGAGGACACTTCTTTTTTGTTTGGGTCTCAAAATTTGAACATTTGACATTTTGCTCCGTTGGGGGGGGGGGGGGGGGAGGTCAGCTTTTTTAGGTCAGCCATTGTCAAATATTTTTTTTTCTTCATATTTTTTTGATTGAACAAAAAAAAATCACAAAGGGGGGGGGGGGGGAGGGGGCTTGCTTCACAATACACACATACAAAAACTGAAGGGGGGGGGGGTTAACCCCCAACCCCCTACCTCTTACGCGCCTGATGAGAGTGTACATGCAATTGCAAGCCCTCTCTACAGAAGAAAATATTTACTATTTAAGCTGATATTTTGATTATAATTTACGTACATGAAACTCCCATCAAACAGAGCAAAATACTTTTCTGGTGATTGGTACAATTTGAATTTCAATATCCAGGAACAGACGTGGCAAGCAAGATGATCCATCCTTTTAGAGGGGGCACTATTCAACTACCGCATTATGGAATCAGCCTCTGCATACCCGTATTGGCGCTGCAAAAGGAGTGTGAGATTACTCTTAAGGTAATTTGTAAAATTCTTCCCGACACTTCCACACTCTCTCTCTTTATACCTGCATTAATGCGCGCTCTTATGGCACGAATGAGAGATGGTCCCCCTCTCTCTCTTCATAATTATCTTGGCTCTACAATATGATTTCATAAATTACCATAAAGGTAAGGCGTATTCAAAATCATGGTATCAGAGTAGAGGTGCTTTTATCACTTGGATCTGGGGGAAAAACAAGAATAAATAGTTTGTGCAGAAAAAGTTCGTGATAACCCTCGTACTAGCAAGAATTAATATACATCATTGTCATAAAAAGGCCGGCATTACGTTTACCTCGTTTTGTCAACAAAAAAATGCACATGAGTGAGGGGGGAAAAGAAATGAAAAGAAGAAAGCAAAAAGAAAAGAGAAAAAGAAAAGAGTGAAACGAAACAAAATAATAAGAATATGAGGAGGGCAATAATGCAATACTAGTGACGCGTAAACTAATACATTAATCCCTTCTGCATGTTAAAGACAACAGATAGTAAAACCAACGACTAGAACCGGATATTCGATGCCGAGAGAACAATTAACTGGTACCGAAATCGACAAAAATATAAGGACCCATCTTGACTTTAAATTATTATGGATAGTCTGTGGTGCAGATCATTTCAACGATTGAAAAATGCCTTCTTAATTTTAACAACAACAATAATTATACAGTAGACTTGCGGGTGCACCATGTGACAGAGAGAGAGGATTGAGGAGTCCTGAAAAGGACTCTCGGTAATCTTTCTTGAGGCTGTGTAGTCCTGAAAAGGACAATTTGTGTAGTCTTGAAGAAAAAGTTGGTTATCTCTCTTAGATTACCTTTTCAGGACTCTCTCTCACACATGGTGCACCCGCAAGCCTACTGTATTTCTACCTCACCATGCAAGCCGATACTTACAAGCAGCATCTAACAATAATTAAGTTCATTCTTCTGATTTAGTCCGATGAGGGCAAGACGTAAAGCTTTAGTGATGTCTGTGTTCGCTCCTATTCTTCGTTCCTGTAGTACCATCATTTATTTTTGTTTGATAATGTTTTAATTAATTTAGACACTTCATATTTTGATAAGCCTACTAAAAAAGAGTGTAAGATTGAATAGAAATAGTAAGTTCATGCACCCGATTTATTGCCATTTAACTCAGGTTCTAGCACAGCCGTCAAGTGTCCTTTTCGCAGAGAACGAAGCTCTTGTCTCCCCTGGTGTAGTGTGTGAACCTTCGGGAACCACGTTTGAGAGCCCATTAAAGTTGGTCATCCCTCACTGTGCGGTGTTAACAGACCCCTCCAAGGCCAAAGTCATCCTATACTTCACTCATGGTGATACACAAGGTGAGTGTATTTATAAAGTGTGAAAGCAATAAAACACATTGTGTGGAACCGATGATAATTAAGTGTGAAGAGGTGTGGAAACTTTGTAAACCAAATATAAACATATGTAGCATGGAGGGAGATTTGTAATACTGTGGATAACAGGGAGGAACAGAGGGGGTTGAAAAATGTGAACAATCCCTGGAGACACAACGTTTGGAAACAGTTGCAAAACACTTTGGAGACACTAAGAAATCATTGTGAAGAGGGTGAAAACAAAGTTTGTAAACAATAAGAAAACAATGTAGAGACACTTAAAACGTTTTGCAAACGTAACGGGGATGCACTGCAGCATGATCCCTTTTATCATCATTATATATATTTAATAATAATCTGATAAAGATGAGTGTTTTTTATTCCATGTCCCTCTTCTTTAATGCCTCCTTTTCTCCCTCTCTCTTTGTCCTCTTATATCTTCCGCACTTTTGCAGTCACCAAGAAAGAACTGTCATCAACCGGAATACCTAGATGCGTAGTAAGAAAAGATGAACTTGAAGTCTACATTGACCATTTCTCAATTTGTGAAATGTTCATGGTCATTTCCGACTACCTTGTTGGGAAACGTGTCGCTTCAACTCCCTACCTTCCAAAATCAATGAGTCGCCTCCAACCGCAATACTGCCATCTACGTCTGTACAATGATAATCCGGGTCTTGAAGATGTGAGTAATTTGCCAAAATTTATGAAAATGTGACAAATATGAATTCAGGATAAATCAAAAATATCAAAAGCTGTTAAAAAGAAAATGGGTGAAGTTGTGGAAGGGGCTTCTTTTTCATTCATGTTGTTTTGTCCACTTTATGTTGCCTTCTATTCCCTCCCCCTTTCTCGTTCATAACCTATCATTTTTATCATCAGTATTAGTAGAAGTAGTAGTATTTATAAGTATTATTATTGTAATTATCATAAGTATCATTCTTATTATCATCATCATCAGTATTATTACTATTCGTATTATTATTATTATCAATATCATCATCATCATTATGTTCTTATATTTCTGTATAGGTAGGGAAAATGAATAAAGCCCCTTGCCCCTGTACGCACTTGTTTTCAAATACTTTTATTACTGCCAAGTATTTATTTGCATATTATATGCATATAAATATATATATATATATACTACTGTATATGAAAATATTCCGTTACATGGTATTTCGAATTAATTATTCAAGCGTTTCCGTAAATCGCTTGGGGCCTGTACTCCAAATTAAGCGCTTTATATTTTCCGATTTATTATCATTAACTTCAAGCAGCTCTGTGTGGACGAAATATCGTTTTACAGAAATGTATCAAACGCCTTTTTTGCTATGTCTCTTTTTCATTTCTTACACATGTATATAAATATATAGGGTGGTATTCCGGTAGCGCGTACTTAGTTAACGCGTAAAGTTAGTCCACACTTTTGTAGAGTGCCTATTGCCAACTCATTTACCCTGTACAGATTGTTTCAATCCTTCAATGAAAAGTTTCCAAAAAAATAATTTTGCAATGAGATGGAAAGAAAAAGATAATATGAGTATGAAATGAATTTCAACGTAGTCTTTGGTAGATTATCTTTGTCATGAATATTGAAGGAGAAAGATAAAACCTAGCATTCCATAGAAGTGTGAACTAAAATTCTTGTGTGGACTTAGTCCCGACTTAACTTGTGAGAATACCACCCATATAGTTTAAAAGTAAATTATTTATTCCTTAAACAATCTTCTCCTTTTTTGGGTGAAATATGTGAACTATTTATTTGTCACAATTTATATCTTTTGAGGCTGTAACATATTAGAGCCTATATACAAACGTATTGAACAAAGGCCCTTATTTAATCAGTCCACCTCTCATTCTTCAATGACATACCTGACAAAAGTATCAAATTTACTAGATATATGAATAATTTAGATGTATCTTCTTCAAATAAGAGGGAAACTAATTTTTTAAAGGAAATGCAAGATAACACATTCAATGGTTTTTCTTCCGTCCTGTTTTCAACTTTCTATTTCTTTGCTGTACAATATTGATATAATTAGCTGATCGAAAAAGAAGAAAACAAACTCAATTATCTAAAGATGGCTTCGACACAGAAAATATTCGTGCTCTGGGAGAAAGGCGAACTGAAGATCAGATGCGAGGTCGACAGCGGTCATGTCACCGAGAACGAAAAGGTACGGAAACAGTTTATACACTGGCGATTTTCAGAACGAATGGTTTATAATGTAGATAAATCTTGTTATATTATCAAGGAGGTTGAGGGGGTGGGGGGGGGATGAGAAGAACGAATAAATGCCCCATCATCACTACAATATTCGGATTCTTAATCCTTTCTCATTGGTATTCTTGTATGTTTGCACTTCATGTTCTTCACTCATTTCCCCCAATATTAATGTCATACCAATGCACTACGCATATTTCATTTCATACCAACAAATCTTTGTCTTCATCGTGGCCAAAATGAGAGTACCGGGCAACTAGGTAAGTAACTTACTTATGTAGTTGATTACCAAGTTGCCCTATACTTAATTATTATGTTTTAGGTACAATGCGATCCCTAAAGGATTAAAGGTAGTACATTTAACATAATGTTATCAACTTTCTTTAATTTGGGAAATTAAATTTACAAAAGTAATCCGAGCGTGATTTATACATGCAATTCAAAAGGCTATTTGAATCACTATTTGATTTTGTTGATTTCTTTAAAGTCTTTCCTTTTATATTTTTTGTTTCGTATGTGTTTCCATCTCACAAATAAAGACCGTATCGCTAGATGACATCTATAGATTGGATCGAAAGGTTGTCAGTTTTCTAGTGAAAGCGACAGGGAATGCCGATGTACATTTCAAGTTCAACTTTCATCCTCATTGTGACGAGGGACATGCCTTCAAAGCAGAATTCTCAGGTTTGTGGCTGGGTCTCCTTGCATAAACATTGCCATTGATAGTAATTTCCATGGAAACGTAGATTTGATTAGCTTTTGGGTGATGTTGCCATGGTAGTTTTTGTTGATGGCAAAGTTACCATCAATGGTAATATTTATGCTGTGGGGCCCTTTTGTGTACGTTCATTGGTACTAGCGTGTGTGTATGTGTGCGTAGGATTTTGTGTTTTCTTTCTTTTAAAGTGTTTTCCTTTTCTTTTGTTATAATCTGAATAGTATTTACTGATGTTGACAATTCTTTGATAAACGGTTATTATCTATAGGCAGATGTTGTTCTCATCCCCCAGTTTACACACACACACACGCACACACACACACTCTCTCTCTCTCTCTCTCTCTTTCTTTCTCATGTTTGTGAAGTACGATGTAGTGAAGTCCCCGTTTATGTGTTGTGTCTTTATTTCATAAGTGTCTTCCTTGTTTATATGACATATTATCGGTCTTTCAACCAATTTAATGATAAACGAAGAATGAAGACAATCACTTTTGCTTTTCCAGTATTTGAATTAGAATTGTATAGCATTGCAAACATATAAATATCCTGAGTTGCGACCTGTATTGTATATGATTTCTGTGGAAAAGAAAGTAATTGTTCTTAATAAATATGTTTCATTTATAACGGTTAAAATCATTTCTCTTTTTGTACCGAAATTTGCGACAATATAAATCTCCAAAGCACATTTAAAAAACCTACTCTATTGTATTTATCTATTTATTGATTATTTGTTTCTACCTATCTATTCATTTATTTGTCTCGATGCAGATGTTGGTGAAGCTCCTATCGTGTAAGTACTTATCAAGATACTAAACAAATGCATTCCGTGATAACTTTAAAATACACACAATCACGTTTATTAAATAAATAAAAACATCTCCAAAATGTTGCACATCTGCCCATGAAAGTGAAAAAAGAGAGAATGTTATGTTGTTACACGACTTCACTAATTATTCACAAGGTAAGCTCTCGTTAAAGGAACCCTTCGGCAGCATCTTTGGTTGTCGCTTTCCCACCGTGGACGATCAGAGAGAGAGAACTGATACTCTCAATACGAAGTACACAACTTTTGAACCTTTTTCGCTATCAGTGCAATATCTTTCCTTTGTATTTATATACACTGATATATTTACTATTTTATGTGCGGTACCCGAATGCGTAACCCAGATGATAGTGTCGGGAGTGTCACGTATGACAGACATGAGCACTATACAAGAACCCACTATTATCATTAGTATTAAGTTTAAAGAATGAAATTGCCCTTGCCCATTTCCAATCGAATCGGTGATATTTTCACATGCCATGTTGTTATACCATACATTTATCCTATACTTTGTGCAATAACGAATGAGTCACCTAGCAATATTGAGCGTTGTTCAGGCGATGCAGAATCATGAGTCAGAGTTAAAAATAACCTAGCTTTAGCTCAAGGTGATGTAGTTTTGGTTTTATAAGTAATTTTGATTTGTTATCGATCCATGGTTGGTTTAGTAAAGTTTACCGATCAATTAAACACTTCCAATATATAACGATTTCACTGAAAGGGACAATACTCCACAGATAGCGACCAACTTATTACATTTCCTTTTTGTCCAGACAAGTGCCTTCCACCACAACTTCAATGAAACCAGAGGGGGCCACAGCGTCGTCTACAGAGCCACCGTCGTCTTCGGAGAAGAAATATCGAATCCGATCAGAGTAAGTCATAATAAAAGTTCAAAGATTTGCAAGGTGAAAATCTAAAAACATGATTAAGGGCAGAATGTTGTGAAAATAAACCTAATTGTTAACATATTCAAAAAGCACTGTGCAAAATAGTATTAGTTTTAAAAATACTTTTTTATGGCAACGGCAGTGTTTTGCTCACCCGATTTTGCGTGTAAAAATAAGTGTTTAATTGTGTTCACTCGTAGAGAGAATGCCACGGAGTCTTTTTATCTGAAGCTTTGCACAAACGTTCATATACTCATGTTGCTGCTACAGATAATGTATATAGCAAATCGGTCAGAGTAAGCCTAGTCCTAACAGTATTACCAAAACATTTTCAGTGACCCATTAATGCATGTGGGTCAAGAGAGGTAAATGTGCCTTAAACTCTTTGTCTAAAGATGTTAAAACCAGGCACCTCTGGGGTGAGAGTGAAGAAACTGCATCAAGATAACGCAGTACTCACATATTTCCTAGCCGACAACGAGATCAGAAGGAGAACTTTATTTAATTGCATTTTGTTCCAGAGTATGGAACGTGACCGAAGTATCAAAAGACCGGCATAAGGTCAGGTCTTGGGATATCCCAACATAATTCTTGGACTAATATGACTCTTAAAACAGACATGTGGAAAAAGTATTACCTCGTATTTAGTATGCAGATTGATATGGTCTTTTTGTTAAATTAGTGTAATTAGACATGTCGATGATAGGGCAATTGTGAACAAGAACTATTGTTTAACTTCAGTTTGCAGAAACAGCTGTCAGCTAATTTTGGGTGTTTTTAATATTCACCAAATGCAAAATATGGCGACCCCTTTTTGTTTTTGCGCAGTAAGGATAGTTTCACCCTTCTGAAAGAATATCTAAATATAGATATTTAGTATAAAAAAAAATTGTTAAACGGGTAGGTGAAATGAGGAGGGAAAGTGAGTTGTAATTTATTATCACATGGAATCCACCATGCTTGCGTAATCTTAAGATTCCCACTTATATTCTTTTGTTTCTTTAAGGCTACCAGCTACATCAACAAGATTGGACGACATACTGCTCTACGATATCGCCGATGAGATCGAGACTGATGAACACCTCGAAAGGTTAATGCACACTCTGGAAGTCACACTGGGGTCACAGTCACGGTATCACGAGATCAACAGGTTGGAAGGTCGCATTACGGCTAGAGGAACCCGTCAAATGATGACGGATTGGAGGGCCAGGACAGCAGTCATAGAGCAACGGGACAGGCTGAAAGACGCCCTCACCAGGGCTGGGCTGTTGGACCTGAGGGACAGATTCTTCCCAGGCTAGAAAGAATTAGAAGAAAAGAGCAAAAAAGAAGAATGTGATGGGAAAAAAGTTTTGTTATATAACATGACTTAAGTTCGTCACACCATCTAAGGAGCACGATAATTAAATGTTCTGAAATGACTGGTTTTAAGCGTCGAACTGTCAATACTCGAAATTCGAAATCTAGTAATCCTAAAGATATTGTTTTATTCACTCTGTCGTCCAATTCTCGATTATGTTTGGTTACTTTGTCAAAAAAACTACATTAAATTATTATAAGCTGTGCACAGACACTCTACTAGATATTTCTTTAAAAGGTGCAAAGTCTCCGTCAAATGATGGGCGACTAGTTCTTTTTAATTTGTCTCCTACATAATACATATACAACAGAATGTTTTTTTTGTCCATCTGTTTTGTACTGAAATATTCTTTACTTACAGCACCTTCCTAAGATAAATTGACTGATATTAAATGTTTCTGTTTTAATAACGAAATCGATTTAAATACTCTTGTCTACTTAGGAAATACAAAATGATAATAAGCTGGTATCAGTAAAAGTATTTGCATTAATTATATTTAGGGCGCATGTATAACTTAACATATTTCGGAAAGTAAAATAAAAATGACTGATTTGTTGTTCAGATAAAATGGGAGATAACGTCGCAAGATTCATCAAATAGCTGGCCATTTGTGTTTGATTGATCGGAACTTAAAAAATGCGTAACTTTAAAAAAAAATAATAATCGGATTTTGCTCAAACGCTTAAAGGCAGGCTTTACTTCTTCAGCTAGAAGGGATTAGACCACCAAGCGAGCCAGCGAGGTCACTGTGACAGGTGGCTATTTCATTAACTCAGCTCTAATTTAACATAAGAAAAAGAGGATCATGGGGGACCAACAGGCACCGGTTGGGGAAGTTATCTATATGGAGGGAGCAAGTAGCTACAAGTAGGACAGTGTGCCTTTAAATTGAATATTCCCTCTCATTTGTCCTTCTATACATAAAATCAGGGCGTACATTCCCTTTAAGCACAATTCTTCATTTTTGTGAAACTTTTCCGTTCTTTAGCTACCTACTTCATTCATACTTTTGTCAGATAAGCCATTTGAAAATGTCTTACACTGTCATCTTCCCGATATGCCCACTACAGTACAATAATATTTTGAGCAATCTTATTATTTTGTATTCCTACCACATTCTTTACATTACATTCTGGTAAATTTCTGTTTGTAAAAACATATAAATATTTTGTATATTTTCGGTGGAGGAAGTAGATTTTTGTAGTAACAACAACCAATGAAGAGAGGCCTTTAGAAATTAATATCTCTGTGAAGCAATCCCCATGCATTGGTTGTTGTTTTCGTTTATATTTGTATCGTTATTATAACCATCATTTTTGTATTCTTTCATTGGCTATGTATGTTATTGTTTTGTTGTTGCTGTGAACCTGGAAATTGAATAAATAGATAAATGCCATGAATCTGGAGGATATTAGGCTCTCCGGACCTCAAAGAAGAAGAAGAAGAGATAAAAGAGTAAGGTTAATACTTGTATTGATTATACTACATTATAAAATTATCACGTTCGTTATCATATGTTTATATATTAATGTTACTTACAGTATGTCATGAAGCTATGGTTCTTTGCTTATTTCTACTATACCTTACGTTTACATATTCTTTTTTTTTTTATTAATGTATTGTATTTAGAAAATTAAACCATTAGAACAAAATAAAATTGAAATTAAATAAGGAATGCCAACAAATCTCTTTAATTCTTATAAATAAAGGATAGTGTTATGTAACTTGTACGTGTATGCTAAGCATTTCCTTAATAACATTGTATATGTTCTTACGTATTGAAAATGTGTTATCTTGTACGTTAGCTTTCTCTTTCTTTATAAAAAAGCAAGAGTCGAGAACATTTGATTTAATGTAAGGCTAATTGTATGTAACTGTTAAGCATTTCCTGAATTCAATTGTAAATTTTATTACGAATTTAAACAGTGTTAACTTGTACGTTATTTTTCTTTGTATTTCTACATGACGAAAACTCTCCGTTAGAGAAAATTCAGTGAATTGTCTCATAGACTTTAGTTTGGTCCTAAGCACTTTGATATAGTCATTATCATTAAGTAAACAAGACCCTTCCTTATCTGCTGGTGAACTTATCCCTATGTCAATACAAGGCTATTAAGGACTTAATCCCTGTATCAACAGAGCTTGCGTACATTTAGGTGAGCCTGGAGCGTTGGGTTAGTCTAGAATTCAGACAATAATTATTGGTTTCAGCATGGACCTGCGAGAAGTAAATTAGATGTATTGTGGTACCAGCAACTGGCAACTTTGGAACTCAAGTCGAACAATAAGTGTTACTAGCATATTTACGAGACGCTGCATTCCGAAAGAAAGAAATGAATGAAGGAAATAAACGTCAATATCACCGGCGCTTGAGACAGATTGCGGGAGAGATAGAAGCAAAAACATTTCAATATCGCTGTTACCGGCTTTTTAATATTACACAAATTATGCCAACGGAAAAAAAAAATGAATGAAGGAAATGAATGCCTACAACACCAGCGCTTGAGAAATATAAAGAGAGACATGTCTCAGGAGATCGAGAAGCGAAAACAATTCAATTTAGCTAATGTTACCGGATTTTATATGACAAATAGTACGCCAACAGAAAGAAAGAAATGAATGAAGAAAATGAACGCAGATCGCTGGAGAGAGAGAAGCGAAAACAATTCAATGTCGCTGATGTTACCGGCTTCATGACAAAAGGTAAGCCAACGGAAAGAAAGAAATGAATGAAGAAAATGAATTCCAATATCACCATCGCTTGAGAATTATGAAGAGAGACAGATTGCAGGAGATCGAGAGAAGCGAAAACAATTCAATTTGGCTGGTCCATCTATCATGACAAAAAGTAAGCAACGGAAAGAAAGAAATGAATGAACAAAAATGAACTTGTCAATATAACAATTAAGCGCTTGAGCAATATAAAGAGAGACGGATCTCGGGAGAGAGCAAAGCGAAAACAATTAAAATATCGCTGATGTTACCGGCTTCATTACAAAAAGTAAGCCAACGGAAAGTAAAGAAAATGAATGAAGAAAATGAATGCCAATATCATCAGCGCTTGAGAATTTTAAAGAGAGACAGATCGCGGGAGATCGAGAGAAGCGAAAACAATTCAATTTGGCTGACGTTACTACCGTCTATCATGACAAAAAGTAAGCCAACGGAAAGTAAAGAAAATGAATGAAGAAAATGAATGCCAATATCATCAGCGCTTGAGAATTTTAAAGAGAGAAAGATCGCGGGAGATCGAGAGAAGCGAAAAAAATTCAATAGCTGATGTTACCGTCTATCATGAAATAAGTAAGCCAACGGAAAGAAAGAAATGAATGAAAAAATGAATTCCTAGATCACCATCGCTTGAGAATTATGAAGAGAGACAGATTGCGGGAGATCGAGAGAAGCGAAAACAATTCAATTTGGCTGATGTTACTACCGTCTATCATGACAAAAAGTAAGCCAACGGAAAGTAAAGAAAATGAATGAAGAAAATGAATGCCAATATCATCAGCGCTTGAGAATTATAAATAGAGAGAAGCGAAACCAATTCAATTTCCACGCTCTGTGCGAGAGTGGGAGGGGGTGTAATTAAGACAAGAATTAAGTTTCGAGAACGGTACAACGAATCGTCTTCTTTCTCTAATAATTTAATGAAGCGTCAAAGCTTCCGCGCTTTGCGCTGGAGAGAGGGTAGGAACTGAATTTATGCAAGAATTATGCAAGTTTCGAGAACGGTACAACGAATCGTCTTCTTTCTCTAATAATTTAATGAAGCGTCAAAGCTTCCGCGCTTTGCGCTGGAGAGAGGGTAGGAACTGAATTTATGCAAGAATAATGCAAGAGTCGAGAACAGTACAACGAATGGTCTTCTTTGTATTATGATTTAATGTAACGTCAAAACTTCCGCGCTTTGCGCGTGAGTGAGGGGGGGGGGATGAATTCAGACAAGAAATAAGATTCGAAAACGGTACAACGAATCGTCTTCTTTCTCGAATAATTGAATGAAGCGTTAAAAGCGTGGGCAGGAGGGGGGGGGGGGGCCTTATATAACACAAGGATTTAGAGTCCAGAACGGTATAACGAATCATCTTCTTTCTCGAATAATTATATTAATCGTTGACGCTCCCGCGTAAAGCGCAGGGGGGGGGCTGAATTCAGACAAGAATTAAGATTCGAGAACGATACAACGAATCGTCATTCTCTAATAATTTAATGAAACGTCAAAGCTTCAGCGCTTTGCGCGTGAGTGGGGGGGGGGAGGCGCGGATCCACCGGCCACCCCCCTAGCCCCCCAAAACGGTAAAAAAATAGAGAACGATACAACGAATCGTCTTTCTCAATTATTGATAAAACGTCAAAGCTTTTGCGCTTTGCCCTGGTAGAGTCGAGAACGGTACAAAGAATCGTCTTCTTTCTCAAAATGAAGCGTTAAAAGCGCGGGAGAAGGGGGGGTGGTCTTATTTAAGACAAGGATTTAGAGTCGAGAACGGTACGACGAACATGAAGTGTTGAAGCTTCCGCGCAAAGGGCGGGAGGGGGGGGGGTAATATTTAAGACAAGGATTTAGAGTCGAGAACGGTACAACGAATCGCCTTCTTTCTCGAATAATTAAATGAAGCGTTAAAAGCGCGGGAGGGGGAGGTCTTATTTAAGAAAAAAAAAGATTTAGAGTCGAGAACGGTACAACGAATCGCCTTCTTTGTCTAATGATTTAATGAAACGTAAAAAAGCGCGGGAGGGGGGGGGTCTTATTTAAGACAAGGATGAAGAGTCGAAACGGTACGACGATTCGTTTTCTTCCACTATAAATAATGTAATGAAACTTCAAAGCTTCCGCGCTTCGGACCAAAAAATAAAATAAGAGAAGGTGATTGTAGGAAGAAACAATTAATAATTACTTAAGGAAAGACAGAAAAAGAAAATGAGAAAATGATGAAGACAAAGAACAACATAACAGAAGGTGGTAGAAGGAAGAAACACAGGATAGCGTAAGGAAAGAGAGGAAGAGGAAATAATAAAATGATAACAACAAACAATAACATAAGAGATGATAGAACAAAGAATAACATTAAGTAATTAAGACAAAAATAGAAAATGATTAAGAATACATAATGGAAAGATAAAACAAAGGATGAAAGATGGAAAAAACAAAGATTAACATAAGGAAAGACAGAAAAAAGAAGGTGATAGAAGGAAGAATCAAAGAATAGCGTAAGTAAAGATAGGAAAAGGAAATAATGGAATAATAAAAACAAACAATAACATTAGAGAAGGTGATAAAAGGTAGTAACATAACATAATGAATTTAAGACAGAAAGAATACTGCTTAGGTCGGTTTATTAAAACAAAAGCAATGAGGAGAACACAGCGAAGGTCTAGTAACTAGACTACTCTCATTCAACAACAATAACATAAACATCGCTCAGACACGCAGCTCAGAAATTGTCACACAACCTTCTCCGAGTTTGATTCTGATGCCAGCGCACGCAGTGCACTTACGCATACAGTTTTCTAACGAGACCGTACGTGCTACAGCGAGGGAAGAACGTACACGTAGTGCCTCGCTAGAAAATTGGACGAAACTCGGAAAAGACCCGTATGTCTATGCGACAATCTGCGCTCAAGCGTAGGCTGAGCAGCGTGGGCTGAGCGCACGATCTCATATTTATCTCCGCTTTTGCTGGTTCATTTTCTCCCGTTCAAAATTGCATTTGAGGTAGCAGTTCATTTTCAAATTTCTGGTAATAAAATCAAATTCAAAATAAAACATGAAATCAAAAAAACATGTGCACTAATATGCGCAGTCATACAAGCTGGTCAGTCATAAGAGGGCTTAATCTGATGCAGCTGCTTAACAGCCGGTCGAAACGTGATTGACAGCTCTCTCCACGAGAAGAAGGGGGAAAAAGTTTCCTGAAGTGAGTCAAATCTGAAATTTGTTCGGGAGTATCAATATCATATCTCCGGTATTACTTGCCCGATTTTTGTGCTTTGAAGTTTTTTGGGGCAAATGAATCCCTAAGAACAAATTTCGGGAGAAAAAAACACAGATTTGTGTAACTTTGGGATTTTTTTCTTCACATTTTCTCTTCAGCCAGACTCTGTTGACGGGTCTTATCAGCGCGTCATTGGCAATGGATTAGGAAAGTGATAAGAACTGGAGGTCCTTCTCCAGGCTCGTTTTCAAACTCTATGAGACAATATCCGAGTTAGGGACACTAAAGTCGGAATCTCTCTAGCGAGGAATTTTCGTAATGTAAACAAATACAAGAGTCGAGAACATTTGATTTATTGTAAGGCTAATTGCATGTAGCTGTTAAGCATTTTCTAAATTAAATTGTAAATGTTTTTTTTCACTTATTTAAACTGTGTTATGTTGTACTTTATTTTTCTCATAATTTCTTGAAAATGTGCATGAGTTGAGAACATTTGATTTAGTGTAAGGTAAATTGAATGTGTCTGTTAAGCATTTTCTAAATAAAATGTTACATTGTTGACGTATTCAAACTGTGTTAACTTGTAAATTTAATTTCTTTTTATTTCTAACAAAATGAAGGAGTCTACAACGTTTGATTTCAAACTTGTTGTCAATTGACAGAGAAAAAATATTAAGAAAAACAAATCAAAAATACGGATAAGATGAGGCTTACATTCAGCAAATGAAATTTCTGTATAAAGCCATTTTCGAAAACGAATTGAATGCATACATTTGTGTTAAGTGCCTTAATACGAATTATTCCATTCACCTTTCACGAAGAAAAGAAAAGAATGCAAATTACAAAAATGACATGCTGTGATATTTCAATTATGCGAGAGTGTATATTTTGCGTAGCGCCCTCATCTGCACACACACACATAGGCACAATTCTGATAAAACAAAACGCGTAACAAACACATTATTTATTTATCCAAAACAGCGATGTGTAGCCTGTTATTGCAAAAAAGAAAAAAGAAAATATAGAGAAAGTTCTAATCGTATTATTTGTTAATCATAAGCATTTACATTCTATATTTCATATCAAAAATTCTAAACTACTTGTTAAAGGTATTACAAAGTTTTAGGAAATTTTGAAAAAGTGGGTGGATAGTGATTCTTTACAATTTTGATATATTTTGATGCCCCTGTGGATATATTAAAAGCACTAGAAATGTTAGCCCTTAAAACACTTCTGCTTTCGAGAAAAATTGAATATAAAGATTTACCGGTGCTCCCGGTAAATTTTGATAAATTTCAAATAGCTCCTACGGCCGTACAATGGTAGCTGAGACCATGAAAATCTCAGAATATGTAGTTGTGGCATATAATTTCCGAACGGGAATAGCTAATCGGCCGATTTTAGTCAAAAACATTGTTTTACAGCTTAATTAATATCTTGACCTTGAGAGGGAGCTATACGACTTAAAGTGTTTATTGTTTACAATTTCATAACTTTAGAGTCGATTTCGACCGCTACAACGATCAGTGAATATAGTAGGATCGCATATGCTTCCAATATGTTCATTTGAACCAAATTCACGACCCCATACCAAAACTATGTATTCCCTTTAAATGAATGACTGTCCAAACATTTGAACAATTCCTTTTTGCAGTTTCAGAATGTGAAAATGAAATTGTTCTTGCTAAAATTTCTGTTGTTACACTCATTCTTAAAAATGTATGGAATTATATCAGACTACGCATTGGGGAAATCGAAATAGAGACTTCATGGCAAATTTATATTGATATGTTCGGTTGGAACTGAAGGCGGATCCCCTACCAGTTATTCAGAGCTATCTATAGGATTATACAGTGTTTTGGTCTACTTGGATTCAGTAGGACACGACGTGTAGAGATGTCGTGGTTTAGTGGATACGTCGTCGGACTGTGGATCATATGGTTTGCGGTTCGAGTCCCGCCACGGCAATAGTGTCGTTTGACGCGAGATGCTCATCAATATTTGCCACTCCCCACCCATGTGATAAATGAGTACCGATTGCATAGATTTCCTGAAATGATGTGAGCACCAAAAACGGTAGCATTGAAAAGCCAGGGTAATATTGGGGCACCTTGAGTACCTTGCGTGGTGGATATGTGAGCTATAAAAACTATCCAATATAATTATTACATACGATTTTAAAATAATGTGGCCTAAAATATGTCCATACATGGACAATTAACCAACCATCATCGGGTCAGTGACTGTCCTCGGCATACTCGACATTCACAACAAACGACCCCATCGTGGACCTAGTCTCTCCCATTATCTACACACATCTCTGATCAGACACCATTCATAATGTGTATTGCAATGACCATAAGTTTATGTGATGGTTGGCACACTTCATAAACTTTCTTTTAAAACTACTTTTTAAAAGCCCCTAAATATCTGCATACACCATTGAAAATTCTGTTTTTATATCAGAGCAAAATTTTACGATCAAAATTGCTTCCCTTAGTCAATTTTGCCAATTTTCCTGGAGAAGGACGCATTGTAGTCTTCGAAATGAATTAAATATGTGCAGTAGTGTTGTTAAAGGCCACATATGGCGATATATCAATATTGTAGCCAACACGGACAGACAGTGATGGGTTCAAGCTTGGTGGTCTTCAATTCCCTACGGTCTCCAATTCCTTATACCTACCCTTTGTCTTATTTGCAGGCCCAACAAATGAAAAGGTAAAATTCCAACGGCATTTGAAAGATAATACTAATTTAGAACTTCCCTAAAAGAAGGGGGCTTGACAGTGGCGTACCTGGGGTACTCCGTCAGGGGGGAGGGGGCAAGCGACCGAAACAAACAAAAAAGGCGATGCTAATTTTCACTTCTGGCGAGCGAGCGAGCAAAAAAAAATCTTTAAGTAACGTTTGGTATATAAACTGGTATTGATGCAAGTTGGGGGTGGGAACATTCACTTGTTAGCGACGTTAATTTCATTTTTTTGCAAACGAGTGTAGCGAGCAAGAAAAAAAATCACCGTTTTTTTAATAATTGCCACTTAAACTTGGTTCAATTGTCCCATGCAGGGCGCGGGAACAATATTGTGTTTAGGGTGATTTTATACCCATTTTAGCTAGCGAGCGAAAATACATCTTTCTCTCAATGAATTGCTATATAAATTTTGTTTCATTGTTGCAGGTAGAGGGCGGGCACAATCGTGTTTAAGGCAATGTCAATCCCATTTTGGCGGGCAGGCAACCCCCTACATTTCTCTTTTTAATGATATTGTAGCAGGTTAGTGGTGGGCACATAATTCAACGAGCTAGGGAGCGAAAAAAAAATCACTTTTCTTTTATAGGGAAAATATGGTACATAAACTCGGGTTCATTGTTCCATGTCAGGGACGTGATTACTAAAAGCGGTGTTATTTCTATTTTGTCGAGCGAGCAAAAAAAAATCCCTTCTCTTTTATAGGGAAAATATGGTATATAAACTTGGGTTCATTGTTCCATGTCAGGGACGTGATTATTAAAAGCGGTGTTATTTCAATTTTGGCGAGCGAGCGTAGCGAGCGAGCAAAAAAAATCACTTCTCTTTTATAGGGAAAATATGGTATATAAACTTGGGTTTATTGTTCCATGTCAGGGACGTGATTATTAAAAGCGGTGTTATTTCTATTTTGGCGAGCGAGCGTAGCGAGCGAGCAAAAAAAATCACTTCTCTTTTATAGGGAAAATATGGTATATAAACTTGGGTTTATTGTTCCATGTCAGGGACGTGATTACTAAAAGCGGTGTTATTTCTATTTTGTCGAGCGAGCAAAAAAAAATCCCTTCTCTTTTATAGGGAAAATATGGTATATAAACTTGGGTTCATTGTTCCATGTCAGGGACGTGATTATTAAAAGCGGTGTTATTTCAATTTTGGCGAGCGAGCGTAGCGAGCGAGCAAAAAAAATCACTTCTCTT
Source organism: Strongylocentrotus purpuratus (assembly GCF_000002235.5). Lineage (NCBI taxonomy): Eukaryota > Metazoa > Echinodermata > Echinoidea > Camarodonta > Strongylocentrotidae > Strongylocentrotus > Strongylocentrotus purpuratus. Next base: position 2,184,717 of record NW_022145526.1, read on the forward strand.
TTATAGGGAAAATATGGTATATAAACTTGGGTTTATTGTTCCATGTCAGGGACGTGATTATTAAAAGCGGTGTTATTTCTATTTTGGCGAGCGAGCGTAGCGAGCGAGCAAAAAAAATCACTTCTCTTTTATAGGGAAAATATGGTATATAAACTTGGGTTTATTGTTCCATGTCAGGGACGTGATTATTAAAAGCGGTGTTATTTCTATTTTGGCGAGCGAGCGTAGCGAGCGAGCAAAAAAAATCACTTCTCTTTTATAGGGAAAATATGGTATATAAACTTGGGTTTATTGTTCCATGTCAGGGACGTGATTATTAAAAGCGGTGTTATTTCTATTTTGGCGAGCGAGCGTAGCGAGCGAGCAAAAAAAATCACTTCTCTTTTATAGGGAAAATATGGTATATAAACTTGGGTTTATTGTTCCATGTCAGGGACGTGATTATTAAAAGCGGTGTTATTTCTATTTTGGCGAGCGAGCGTAGCGAGCGAGCAAAATTTTTGTAATGACAATTGGTTCATAAATTTCAGATTTTTTTGTTGCAGGGCAGGGCTTACACAATCATGTCTAAGGTGATGTTAATTCCGTTTTAGCGAGCATGAGCACACCAAAACTTCTTTGAATAACGTTTGGTACATAATTATTAACTGGTTGTTGCAGGTTGGGGTGGGCACGTTAGCGGTGTCAATTCCATTTTGGCGAGCGAGCATAGCGAGCAAGCAAAAAAAAAATTCTCTTTTAATAGAAATTAATAAATAAACTTGTTTTTATTGGTGCAGGTCACGATGGACGCAATCGCGTTTAACGCGATTCAATTCCTTTTTGGCGAGAGGGCGAAAAAACTCTTCCACTTTTAATGATATTGTTGCAGGTCAAGGGTGGGCACAATTGTTTCCAAAGCAATGTCTATTCATATTATTCGCGAGCGAGTGTAGCAAGCGAGAAAAAATGAATTAGTCTCTTTTAATAACATTTGGTACATAAATTGTGTGTTATTGTTGCCATGGTTGCTGGTCGGGGCCCGTCGGGGCAGGCACAATTGTATTGTGGGCAATATTAACCCTTTTCTTTTTTCAGGGGGACGAGCAAGTGAACAAATTTAATACAAAATAGGCTAGCAAGCAGTTCGCGCCAGCGAAGAGTTTCAAATTTGTTATATCACTTATATTTTCTTATTTTCATTTGTTTTAATTTTTCAGGGCCGTATGCGGAATATTTTTCTGGTGGGGGAGGGGGAAAGATGCGTTAAAAGTTTTCGAAGAATCTCAATAGCAAAAGGAGTGAAGGGAGTTCGACCGACCGAACTGGTCATGAGGGTACTTTTGCATTTTCAAAAGTAGAATTGAAGGATTTGGTATAGGCCTACACTACATTTTCAGGAAAAAAACTGTACGTTTTCAAAATATCTGGGGTCAACTGCCTCCCCCCCCCCTGGTGCGTACGGCCATGGTCTTTTTTTTTTTTTAATTCCCCATTTTTATTCCTTTCCTTTTCTTTTCCCTTTTTCTTCCTTTTCTCTTCTTCCTTCTTTTTTCTTTACTTTTTTTTTCCCTTTTTTCTCTTTCTTTCCTTTTTTCTTCCCTTTTCCTTTTTTCTTTTTCTCTTCTTTTCCTTTCTTTTCTTTTCTTTCCCCTTTTTCTTTTTTTCCCCTGGAGCCCGTCTGCCCCCCCTGCCCCCCATAGGCATACATGCCAACATTTGAAAATCAGAAATCTGTACAAATTATGCTATTTTCAGAAAAAGAGGAACAATCCTAACTCTCCTATTCAATACTTCAGACAAATTTGTACAGGAAGAGGAACACCTGCATTAAAATGATAATTATCTTCTCCCAAAAAGAGGAATGTTCCTCTTTAATCTGAACAGTTGGCATGTATGCATAGGTACGCCAGTGGGGCTTGAAAATGTCTTTAAGCAGCCGATCCACATAATATCCTAGGTAGAACTATGGATCCTTGCGCTCGATATCCGTAGGTACGACCTAGGCCAGTGCCGTCTCCCCGTCTTTAGTGACGCAGAATCCAAGGTTTAACCAGGGAAACTGGTCTCCGTATAGCAGCATGTACATTACGCTGATCCTTTATATACGTAGACAAACATTACAAGCGAATAATGGTGCTTGGTATTAAAGGATGCTGATTTATTTTAAATAGTTTTTCTGTTTGCATGTAGACCTATTTATTACATTTTAAAAAGACGTTGTTTGAATTCTGAGCCCGAGGGGGGGGGGGGTATAGCAGGAGTAGGCCTACCTTCGTTTTTCTGGTGTTATTTGCTAATGTTAATTGAACTTGATGGCGGCGATTTTTGTTTTGGTCTTAGCTGGGGGAGGGGGGGGGGGTAGCGGGGGTGCATTGGGGTTTTAAAGGTTTTGGGTGCTTTTCCCATCACACAGTCTAGTCTATTGTCCATGACAAAATGTGGGGTGGGGAGGGGGCAGTCTTGACTCACCTTTTGCTGAAAAATATGACGGAATAAACCAAAAATGCTTTAAAAAGATTTGTTTTTCTAAATTTCGGGGGATGACCCCTCTAATAATTCATGGAGATGCGTCCCCACCCCCTATTTGTCCTCTTGTATTGTTTTCCCTTTAAATAGGTCTTAGGTTGTCTAGCATTTTTAAAACATAGCATACTCTCTTCTTGCATTTTGTCAACATTTTAGGGGGGACGATCCAGTGATTGGACCCTCACCCCATCTCTTCCTGTAAAGGAAGTTCTATCCCCAAAATATTTCGATAAGGAAGAGAAAATAAATGTGGGTCTAAAGACGAAATAATTTTGTTTAATGGGACAAATTGTAAAAGGGAAAAATAAAAGTAGGACTAATACAAAACAGTCAAGAATATTTATGTTAAATGGGCGGGAGGGGGGGGGGAGAGATTCACCCTTGCATCCCCTGTCATCCTTCTGGATTCACCCATGATGATCGTCAATATGTGTTATGCAAATATTATAAAATTATGATATTAAAGGAAATGCATATCTGAGCTATTACAAATCTATTTAATACTGGAATACTACTAAATTGTATTGTTTTTTCATCGTTATGGAATGTTTGCACAATAGTATCGTAATTGACCATATCACTTTGTTTTTCGAACGTGAATGTATATGGTATTGTTCATGACATATTGTGTTTTTACACAAACAAAAGTCAATATAGGGTCTTTCCCCTATCCCCCTTTAATTTTTTTAAATATGCATGAGCATCTAAATGTTTGCGAACATTCCTACGATAACCAATTTTGTTCAATTTCTAACTATCATGTATATTCGAGGTCGACATAAGGTGACTTCAGGAGGCTTTAATGCAGCGCATGTAATGTGCGTGCTGGTTGTTATAATAATCGTAGACCTTTAAGTTCATTTTTATAGTCTAGAATTCCATACTCCTATGTTGTTCAAAATGTTAGTCCCTGTTATAAATAGATATCAATGTGAATAGCCACCTATTATCACAACAATCGTGCTCAGTAACCTACATGTGTGTGAAATGTGTACCTTGTCCATCCATATTGACTCTGTAAAAACAAAAAATTAGTATACACGAACAACTTTGCGTTCGTTTGTAAAGACTACATTGTATTCTTTCATTCAGTCATGAGAAGATAACAATTTGCAAATGAAATGGATTTATCTTAAGATGAGATGAATTGAACAGTATTGTATCAACAATCATACAGCCTCACAATTACATAAAATAAATTTGGCTGACACCATAAAGCACTGATCTATACGTTTCTCTTTTTTTAAATTTATTTTTTATTGTAGCGTCTTAAATTTAGACTACAAAGGCTTTTTATCGTAGTTGCACGCCTAGGCAATTTTGCGTTTTAATTTTAGATCTTGTCTTTTCAAATTAGCTTACAAATGAAAATAAGCATGTTAATAAACATTTTAAATTTTGTGTTAAGTCTTGATTTTAAAATACTTAATGTATTAAAGATATTTACCCTTAGACGCTGTCATCATTTTAGGATAATTAATACACATGCCTGTTCAGCCTGAAATCAACCGTACTCCATCAAAGACCCATAATTACAAGATATTCTACTTCATAGCACTTTTGTAGTACTCTTCGAAAGATACGTGCACCATAGGTCAACACGTGAAAATATGTTTTACAAGCCCGATTTTTGCACGAGACGAAAGGATGAATATCTTAAACTTTTAACCTTCAATTGATTTCCCAGAAATAGCGTCATAATAAACAAATTATCGTCAAATCTATGGGTGCTTTTCACGACTGGCCTGCCATAGGAAGGACCATCCCAGTAGACCGATAACCCATTAGATGGACACTTCCAACAATAATGACAAAACTATGAATTACACGAGGGAAGATATAGGAAAATGTCGGTCTCGTGGGTTGACAGTCTAATGAACCTAAACAAATACTGTTGTCTGGTCAAAGAGCTCGACAACCGCGGTTGGCCTTAGTGCATGTCGGTTTCGAGCTGCATCCGCGTAATTCGAATGATTTTTAAGCTTTATAAAAGTTTATATTGTTATTTTATCACAAATTATTTTATAGAAAATATTAAGGGAAATAATAGGGAAAGGGAGGGGAGGGAGGAGGATGGAGGGCAAGGCAATGCGAAAAAACAGTATACAACCCCCTCCTACACCCCTACTCAACTGCCCTATTCATTCTATTACTTACATTTAATTAACTTTGTGACACATGCCCCTCCCCCCCCCCCCCCCGGGCACCTTTCTCCGCCTCACAGTGGTGACACAAATCCTTACAAATTGGAGAGTGAAAAAACATTTTGGAGGAAGAGGGAAAGTGGAAATATAACACGGTACGACCTCTCTCAAACCTCCCTACTTCCCTAGCATTTCCTTGTGCGAAACTCGCCTTATACACCGCCCACCCCCTCCCCATTCCATATAGAGGCGTTAAAACGTTTTCAAAGAGGAGAGTGGTAAAGCAAGGAAAAGAAGACGCAAAGAAATAAAGAGAAAGGGCAATTTAATGAAAATTATATGATACGAGCCCCTCCCATACCCCACCCGCCTTATTCTTTCTTCAATTACCGAGTTATACCAATGACCGGAAACCGAACATTGAGAGCGTTAGTGCAGCTGCTGGGACTCGGCCCACAAAAATGGGATTCACAGTTCTTTGACGGGCCAACTAGACTACGCACCTCTAAAGATGTGGTGCCCCTTTGACCTGGCACACACATTATGTTGGAAATACTTACTACTATTCTAGTACACTAACAAATGTAACAATTAATATTATTATCATTATTATTATTTATTCGGCAAAAACAAAGAAAAGTATTGAATACAATTTAAAAAAGAATTAAAATGAAATTCGATGCATTGCGTTGCAACGGAGAAAAAAGACAAAATTAAATGCAAAATCTTTTTAAAATAATAATTTCTACACTACCGTACATTGAGCTTCAATCTAGTAAATCTCGTTTTCACGATGGACAATTAGTAAGTATCTGCAGGGGCGAACTAAGTATGGTGAGAAGGTGAATGCAAACTGTTTGTCGATGATTATTTGGGGAATCCCACCGACTCTTCCATGCTCTTTTGATTGCGTACAATTTCCTAAAATCTTGATTTCTCTGAAAAAAGGGCTTATTTTTCTCACCAAATATAACATAAATACAACATAATGTGAACTAAATAGAACCGAAATGAATGTTTTAAACCACATTAAAGTATATAGAAGAAGAAAAAAAAACCCGTGATATAACGATTTCTCTACCTGAACTATAAACTTCACAGGACAACATGAGGGGCACTAATCCCTCCCTACCCAACCCCAGTTGCGGATCCGGGGGGGGGGGGGGTGGCTGATTCCTCCTCCCCTGGCAAGAAGAATAGGTTTTTTAAAATGGTAACGTTAATTTTACCTTTAATAAAAAATTACACGCCCCCGGAAAAAAATGAGGGGGAGGGGTTGGGTGAAAAATAGTGCTCACTACCCCCCCCCCCCCCCTCCCACTTTCGCTCATTCGCCGGCGGGCTGATTCAATGCTAAATATTTTCTCACGAATTGGACCAACGACAATAATAGGGCTCATTCATTACCCCCCCTCCCCCCCCCCCCCCGGATCGTCAGCGGTTAAATCGTCAAGCTCGGAATATGTTTTATGTCATTGAATTAATGTAGTAGTTATATACTTATTTAAAAAAATATGATAGGAACGTGTTTTATTTTTCATTTGTCTTTGTTTTGTTTGAGATGTATACAATAATTATTATCCGCATAAAGAAATGAAAAAGATATTGGCCTTCTTTTTGATGAAAAAATATCCATCCATCAAACCAACTCAAAGAAATAGTCCACTTTTTGGTTATTTTGACATGGACCTCTTTAGCTCCACAAAATTGGTTATGCACTATATATTTACTTAATAAAATTAAGAAAATTGAATAAGCTAGGAGATAAGCTTTCTGAACATCAAGGATAAAAACATTGCATTATATTTCTAAAAGAATGCTATAGAAGGATACAATTTAACAAAACGAGAAGAACAATCAAAAGTGATACGGACAAGTAAGTGCAATGGCCATGTGCATGGGTCTAGATATTGCTTTTCAAAGTAGTTTATTCTATCAGCCTCCCTCCATATGACTACAGTCAACCTTGATCGACTGAGGAAAAAAATAAATTCTTATTCCAATACCAGGCATTTCTCCAGGGTAGAAGGAATCTGTTACGCCCTATCTACTTCTTTCAATGATTTTATTCTTTTCGTGCGTTTCACGGTGTGTACATTCGGGTCTCGAATAACGAATGTGTATATTCGTGTCTCGAATAAGACTAGGATTAAGGCTGCGCACCATCGCGGACGCTATTTTAAAGGAACAATCCGCAATGTTTAATGCTTGCCTCGGCATGATTGTCATGTTACAGTTTTCTTATTAAAAATGGTTTCAGAAAAGAAAAACAATTTTTGAAATTATGTTTGAAAGGGAAAAACGATCTTTCTTGGAAAGCGTCAGTCCAAGGTTTGACGATGCACATTTGAAGCTCACTAATTAAAGATTGATAATAATAAGAATAAGTAGTACTAGCAGTGGTAGTAGTAGTGGTGGTGGTGGGGGTGGTGGTGGTGGTGATGGTGGTAGAAGTAGTAGTAATACATTGTAGTAGTTGTAGGCTAGAAGAAGTAGTAGTACTAGCATAAAAGAAATAAAATAGTAGTAGTATAGTAGAAGCAGTGGTGGCGCACCAGGGGGGGGGGGGGGCAGGGGGACACAATACCCATCCATCCAACCCGTCTCCACACTTTCAAGTACCCGAAAGTGCCAATTCTTACATTTGCTTTAGATAAGAGTCCATTTTTATTTCTAATAAGTGCCCGTTCCAATTCTTATAAGTGCCTCTTACCACCTCTGACCTTTAATTAGTGCTCCCTTCAAATGTCACAATTGCCCCTTTTCCTTTGTACTATATGCCCCTTTTCTATTCTCATTAGTCCCTTTTTAATCTCTGCTAAGTACCCCTTTTCAGGTGCAGGAAGGGCCCCATTTTTATTTCTGATAATATCCCTTTTTTAATTTGACACGTGCTCCTTTTCTTTTTTATAAGTGATCTTTGCCATTTTGATAAGTTCCCCCTTTCCCTTTCACCAGACAAATATGTTCCAAAAATTCAAAGCGACATTGTTTTTTTGTTTTTGCTTTGATTTCCCCAAAGCTCGCTCGCCTGCATGTATAGTTTATATAACTTTTTTCTAAAGGTCTTTTAAGCATGTCATAAACACATCAGGATTGTTTATTTTTCCTTCTTTATAAGATGTAATTTTACGCACTACGACTTCACATATCATAAAATGTTTCCTCGCTCGCAAATGGATATTCAGACAATCAACCTCAACTGCAAAGTAAGATGATTAAGCAGTATTTTGGACCATGTAAAGAGAGAAATATGGAAATCATCCCAGATAGTGTAATCACAATGTAGTGGTTTATATACTAATGGCACAACATTGTATATTTTCGCTGTAAGGTTTCCCTTTGTAGGTGCACCTTTTTTCTCCAGAAAATAACCTTTTTATTGGTACCCCCCCCACACTTTGAACGATGCTTCGCCGCCCCTGAGTGGTAGTAGAAGTAGTAGTAGTAGTAGCAATGCGATATTAGTGGTAGCGTAATAGTGGTATAGTAGTATAGTCGAAGAAGTAGTAGTAGTACAACAGTAGTAGTAGTTGTAGTTGTATTAGTAGTAGTAGTATAAGTATTGATAGTAATAGAAGTAGAAAATACTAGTGAATGAATACACGTACGAGCCCTTTAAATGTCGAGTCGACTCACTTGACACCATTAGCTGCTGTGTTTAAACCTTTAGAATCGTAGAACTATATAGTCCCTCCACCCTCCCCATTTTTAAAACCAGAAGAGAATGCCATTTAGTGACTGCGCAAAATAAGAATTTTATTATACATATTTGAAGAACATAATACGTATATACAAATTATTAAGAAAATAAAACTCAACAGGATAAAATATATGGAGATAAGATTTAATATGAGGAGATATATAAGGAGTGTTCTAATAACTGGCTTAAAGAAATTAGAATCCTTCCCATTCATTTACTTAACAAAGTTATTGTTGTATTCATAATTATCATTACCTTTAATATCAAGAATCTACCATTTGAATAATTTGCTTAAACGCTTTTGTTAGTGCCCCCCCCCCCCCCCCCCCCCCACCGTGGTCGTACCGGTGTCCAATCTTCTTTTTTAGATGAAATACTTGATCCTCAACAAAAAAATAAAACTATTTTCATCAAAGTGTTCTATGTCTAGCTTAAACCAGAGATGCAAGAAACGAATTAACGACGCTTAATAACCAGAAGCATTTGGGTTTTATTCTCATAATATTTGGTTAAATTGGAATATGGATTTACATAATAATCAGAGGCGCAGAAAGGCTTTTAAAAATACAAGCGCTATGCGAATTTTACCTTTAAACTAAATGGCATAATATACACTTCTTGGCGTTATCAACATTCGTGAGTCAAACGATTTGTACAACATCTGTCGCGGACTACGCTTCTTCCGAGCTCAAAAAATGAGTAAGTACAAAGGGTTACAGTGCCAAAAGATAATATCGTCTTGTTTGAGATGTTCATTTCTATTTCCCCCCTCCCTTTGAATTAATGATTCAAACTTCGTAGAACGATAGTTAATATCATGAAGTATTTTTAGAATCAATCTTGAAACATATAACCATTAATAACATATTTTAAAAATTAATTAACCCAATTGAATTTGAAAAGCGCCCTCTCTGTTTGCCCTACTGATATGAGATCGGTAGTTGCTACTTTCAACTTCATGGTCACACTTTCTTTATAAAATCGCCTTTTGCTGAGCTTTGCTGTGTTGGATATCTTTGATTATGTTTTGATACTAATACTGCTAAAGTAACTTCACTCGAATATCCATCACCATTAACTAGAAATGTGGATTCATGAGGTGTTCGACAGAGCAAGCTCACTTTTTAAAAGTATAGACCAGTTTTGGAAACGCCCCCCCCCCCTCACAAAATGAAATGGAAGCTTTTATTACCAATCATGTGAAAGAATATGTTTTGACTAATACATGATGATACAAATTTTCCCGCCTACTAATTGATATATTTGGTAAATTATCATATCGATCCGGCCTGGATAGATATCGCGAATGATATAGATATGCACTCCATCACTGAATATTTGGGCATATATTTCTGTTTTTTGCGAATTTAGGTTTAAGTTTTGCCATCTAAACCTGAAGGAAATATTTAAACAATATTGAATGGATAGTTTGCACCCAAAACCATTGAACGGCAATTTTACGACTACCGGTCTATACCTTTAACAATAATTTCCCATATACATTCTTTCGACCATGGTCTCTGGATAATGTGTTTTGTAACCTTTTTTAATACGAGACAGAAATATCAAGTGAAAGTTATGAGTTTATACACAAATTTCCTACAAATTGCTTAGGGATATGAAAAAGGAGGGAAGATTACAAAAAGTATAGATAGAAATGGGTCATACTGCAAAGGCAAAACATATTTGCTATTTAGTATTTTAACTTGGCAGTGTATTTGATGCAATGGAGGGGAGAGGGTTACTAGGAATTGACCAAACCAATCACAAAACTTTTGTTCGGAATAGAGGCCTGAGCTTTATAACTTGTCGTGAATAGTTTTTAATGAACTGTTGTAAAACATTAAATGTGTTTCTGTAATTTACATCGTCTGTTCAGAGCCAAAAGGACATTAACACTGAATCAACTGATTTAAGTTTCACACCTTTTCTGGCTCTGAGCAGACATTCTGCTCTCTTAGACTCTCCATCACTTCGTCCAAATACCAGCAACATTTCAAATTTCACCAGGACCATTCACTCTACACTCTCTGTCACACAGCCGGGAACAATAACACCTAGAACATGACGTCTTTCGCATAAAATCAATACAGTATATCTCACAGAGTTTTCAAAAAATATTGTATTGATAAAAGAGTTTTATTAAAAAGGTATATTCTGAATTCGAACAATTATTATATCTGGCATCTTTGGACACTAAAAAAATAACATTGCATTTATAACTTTGAGCAAAAACAAAAACAAAACAACAGATGATGATAATAATATTCTGGTTTTATATAGCACTTACAGGAGAAATCCACCCTGACTGATATTAATTTGGTTTTAATAGAAGCAGACAAATGAGAGGATCAGGTCCTGATTTAAAATAAAAGAAAGTAATCAATCAAACACAAATTGGCAATTCTTTGCTGAATCGTCTCTCCTCCCATTTGCTATGTACTACAAAACAAAATCAAGACATGTCTATTTTCTCTAAAGAAGTTTTTCATGCACCCAAGGGCGCGATAGCTCAGTTGGAATAGCAGTGGTCTCGTGATCCGGCAACCTGGGTTCGAAACCAAGTCGATGCGTTAGTGCCCTTTGGTAAGGCATTAATTCTCATTACCAGGTCCTTCGGAGAGGATTTAAAGCTGTCGGTCTTCTGGTTACTTACTAACAAGCATCTATGCTTTCTTAGCAGTCAGGTAAAATAACCACCACTAAACCACTACATTATTGCGAATCTTTTTCTATATTCAACCCCTGTATAGACAAGTCTATTCCATCATCAATAATGAAGAAAATTAAAATTGATGACATGTTATGCACAGAGCGAAGGGTAAGGGGAGCTCACAAGAAATGTCACAGAGATGCCACTATGCGTTTGATGACAATTTCCAAAATTCATAAACTTTCTTATTTTTAAATCAGAATTTCATTGACCTGATCCTCTCATTTTTCTACTTCTATTATAGAAACAAACTTAACATCAGGGAGGACTTCAATTGAATACTAAACATTTTTGATGTCTCTAAGTGGTTTACATACATTACCCTGGTCACTGAGAAAGCTAGAGGATAGGACCATCTGTAGTATGAGTATAGTAATTAAAATATAGAAGAAATTGCTTCTTTAAAGCAACTTTATTATAGCTTTTTACATTATTTACTTCTCCGGCACATACTTAAATTATATCAAAACACAGCACCTAAATGCAGACACCACTTTTACCGGGCAAACTATAGCCAACAATTAGGAGCTATCTTATCAGTACTCAGTTTTAAAAATGCTACTTGATGTAAAACAAAACTACAAGAGACTTTTCATCCCTCCACCATATTGAAATATTGGGTGATTCAATGATGCATACACTAATGGATTATTACATTATGCAGCAAGTATTCTTAAGCAGCTGTAACTTATAAACTGCTTCAAGGACACCTCTCTTTCAATGAAATTTGATGAAATCAGACGGTTATAACATGGAAACACAGCTACTTTAAAACATAAAAGGTAAAGTCTGTTATCCCCCAAATCGATGTACAGTGTATTACAAAATAGTCAATATATGAAAATCAACATCAGGTTAATGACAAACTTATTACATCATGCACTATACATTATGAAATATTAAGAAAGAAAATAAGGTTTTTGACAGATACACCTAAGCGATCTCCCCAAATTCATCAGTTATCAGATGAAAACTCGAGAACATACGTAAAGCCGAAATTAAAAATATTGTTTAGCCCTACATCCAAATCCACTTTTACAAGTCCAAGACAAGGAGCACAATTACATGTACGTCATTGCACAACCTGAATATAATTATATTTTCTACATCAATTGCACAATTTAAATGGCATGCACTTTCTTCATGGAGGAGGTCTGTGTTCTCCTCCCATCAAATGGGGAAAAATCTAGAAGAAAAAAAGCAAGAAGCAGAAGGAGATAAGACATAAGTGTCCTTTCAATGACTGGACCAATATAATGGCACGACTGATCAATTTTCTTGAAAATCAAATCATGAGATAAGATCATAATTTGGAATTCCACAGCTGTTAATTCATGCATAGCGTTACATGGTTGCATAAATTAATTTGCCACTGTAATGCACTATGGACTTGTTTGACTGTGCATCTACAGTACATGTAAACAAGAATAAAAATCATTCCAAGTACAATTGAATATGAACAATAATTTTACACCTTCTATAGAAGACGATGCAAATAACCAAACTACAAGGCTTGCTGCACAAGAAAGCTGGTAAAACTGATACGCATAAATACAAACTATCATCAACATAATGCCCATTAAATATGGTTTAATTTTCGTAATCAAACAATGTAAGGCCTTTGAACCAAGTTTTTATTTAATTGAAATAAAACAGATGAAACAGAAAGAGGATACAATAATGACAAGAGGATGTATGTGTGTGAGAGACAGGGGTGGTGTGGAGAGAGATGGAGATACCAAGGATGAAAGACCAATGAGAGAAAGATGGAAAGAACAATAACACACGATTTAATTAGAAATAGCAATTTCATGGGGAAATGGTTTAATCTGTCAAAAAATCATTAATAAGGCTTAATTACAGATATTCATTTTATCAAAGGTTAAAATGAGAACAGAGATCTGAAGAAATAGAGAGAAGGAGATATATATATATATAGATTGAATGGAGAGAGTATACAGTTAAACAATACCTTATCTGACTGTACAAGTAATTCACAAGTCTAAATTGAAGAACCAATTCAAATAGATAAAAACATGTGGTTGTAAATCTTAACCAGATAGAACAAGTATCAGTTGAGGTATGAGAGGGGGAGAGAAAGGCAAATAATGATAGTGAAACAGTAGAGAGAGGGAGAGAGAGAGAAGAGGGGGGAGGTTACCCCCACCTGGTCCTATCATATACTGTTTACCTTTTTGTAGTTTGTGTATGAAGATTTAACATAGTCTGAGAAAGTTTAATGAGAGGGTCTGTATCAAGATATTGATACCACAGTGATATTAATCCAGGGCTTTTGAAGAAGCTTCAAGCTGGGCAATGATCTTTCGAACTGGTGGCATATCATCTTGCCTGTTTGTTTCAGGATTGAAGGTGACATAACCTAAATGTTTCAACATAGCTGGTGTTACTCAGGCCATAAGTAGTTTTTCGTGTCTTTTTTCTGAACAAGTTTGATGCACTGTTTAGTCATTCCAGAGGATGATATGCACTGCTTTTCTATGATCGATGCAACAAGGAAATAGAATTTCGGATCCAACAGCATAAAAATGCTTCATCTCTCTTCACAGTTGAACTTACATGTAAGTGGAAATGCCATTTTTTGTTCAAAGGAAGATTCCTCAAACATGACTGTGCTGACACACTTGATGTGATACGACAGGCTGGAAATTTGAGCATCAATTACAGCAAGATTGAGCAGATAAGGAGACAGCAAAGGCCATCTGGAATTCTGGACACTAGGTAATGTTGACATTGTTGCGTTATCCACCACAGCGAGGAAAACCACCTGGCCCATGTTTGTCTCGAAGGGAAACCGGCATTTCGTTGGGTCCACTCAGAAGTTCAGAACTCTGGTTCATGTGCCTGACAGTGTTGGAGGTTATAACATTGGTAGCTCTGTCAAATAAAAGAAACAAAAGATAAAAGATATTTTTCATTTAATTTAAATAAAAATTCCAGGAATCATGAAATGATAACTTATAGTGGACGAATAAAAAATTCATCAGGACACTTATTATCTGTGATGGTTATTATTTCTACATTTCTCATGGCTACATGTGGATCCTTATTAAGCAATGTCCATATTTGAGTGATGTAATCTGTTGTTTTCCTATGTTCTCTAATTAAGACCTTAAGACTTTGCAAGATTATATCCATATTTTAATTTGGTTTTAGTATGGTTGCTTGTAAATAATTTTTAAAGTAATAATTAAAAAAACAGCAGAAGGCAAAATATAGCTTGATACTTTTGAAAAATTATCATGATCATCACTATGCACCTGTTGGACACAAATTCTACCAATATATATAATATATATAATATATAGAGATAGACCTAGGTGTATCTCAATGAAACCATTGCAGTGCTATTTTTGATGAGCCATGGGTGGGCATTATAAGGCATTATCTTACTAACGGAAGCCTGAGAAGACAGGTGAATACAAGTGAATGTACACATCTATCTTTTCTGTCCATGTCACATGCACGTACCCGCTTGTGCAGATTGCTTTACTGTCACAATATTGAAACAAACGAAAATAACCTGACAAGCTACATGTACGCAATATGTATGTGGGGTCCTATTCATGGAACTACATGTGCATGTACGCACATTTATCTCTTTAAAATGCTGTGTAAATTATGGCCTATGTCAACCGCATATATTACAAAAATAACTGTGCCTGAATCATCATCTGTGCATAGTAAATCTAATACATTTTTTGTATGCCTATATTCATACTTCTGGGTTAGCTATAGGACTTTATGCACAAAAGAAAGCTATGTGGTGATTTCCTACAGAAGTGTACTACAAAAGGCAAGGAATAAAGTAAACAGTACCATTTTGCTTATGGGAGCTCTTGTTGAGTCGCAAAAGTGTTTTATCAATATGTAAATGCAGAGATCTTCATCCAAATATGTTTTTAAGTTTTAATCAAAGCTCTTTGGGAACTTTCCAGATCATCATGAATCCAGAGTTGTTGTTTGCTGATTACCAAGGTGCCAAACAGTTTTTAATGCAAATGCCCCATTATTTAAAAAAGAAGTGCAGTCTAGAGGTAGGCCTAGAAAGTCTGTAACATTGAATCATTATCTACAATCTACACCAAGAAACAAGCCGTTTTCCCCTACTTATTATTCTGACTCGGTTAGTTCTGCCATTGAAAAGTCTGAAAGTCGATACGCATTACAAATAAACATCAAAATGTAGGTCTATGGCCATACAATGTTGATGTGTATACGTCGATAGTCCATAAGCTATGCTACCACTCCAGTAACCCACAAATACAAGTACACACAATGCAACATTTAAATGTACTACTCCAAGGTTTCTGAGTAACAAGAAAAATATCTGGGCCCTGTAACACTAACAGTAACACTAAGTTTTGCGTTCGATTGCATATATTCTGATTGGTTAATGGTCAGCAGATTGAACAATTTGTGCATGCAACAATGATCTAGACTGGTCCATTGTCATTTTGCAACTTGCGTTAAACTTATTGTTAACACAAGGCCCAGATCATTACCACTTGCCTTATTTTCTTATTTCTTGTTACCCAACTTGCCCAAACTGCACTGGCACCGCACTGGGCCGGGCCGGAATGCGATTGTCCACGAAATCACATTTTATTGGAGGTGGATAATCTCCACTTCTACAGTTTTTTATATTCTTATTTTATATCTAGGTTATACAAAATGGTGACTAAAGACTTACCACTGGGATAGTAGCGATGTTACTCAATAAAACACAGAAAAACGCGGTCTTTATGAGGTTTTTTTACCTCCCAAGTCGACATGAAAACAGGTCACTGAATGCGCTGCCGGCCAATTCATGGCCAGCGCTAGCAGCGAGTCGCCCAGCCCAGGCTATCGGGGTGCACTGCGCGGCGATTTGCGGCGCTGGAGCTCTGGCTGTGTTTTCGATGCTTCCATCCACCGCTTGACAACGCGGTGGTAAGCAATAGCAGCGTAATGTACATGCTGCTATACGGAGACCAGTTTCCCTGGTTAGACCTTGGATCCTGCGTCACTAAAGACGGGAAGACGGCACTGGCCTAGGTCGTACCTATGGATATCGAGCGCAAGGATCTATAGTTCTACCTAGGATATTATGTGGATCAGGTGCTTTAAGTGGGAAAATAACGACTATTAGTTGTCGAATCGACTTAGGCGAGGCGTCAAAAATATCGATACCAGCAGGCTGCCGCCTCACGTATTGGCGCATCGAGGCTGCAATTACGGCCGAAGCCTGGCTGGGGCAATTATTTTTTATTTATTAGCCCACCCGGCTTGCGCCAGGCTGGGATCTGAGGCTCGGTTTCTATTCGAAAGGCGGCAGCCGGCGCATGCTTTTGAATGCCATTTCCTACCGCCAGCGGTAGCCGGCTGAGCTAATTTAAAAAATGCAGCCAGGACGCACAAGTGCAGTTAGCTGCCGCTGGCTGGTATATTTATTTTTGACGCCTCGCCTTATGAGCTGTAGAGCCTAGTCTGATTTACAGATCATTACACCGAATGGTCGTACATTTTATGCTCCGTAAATATTCAATCAGTTTAATTTTGGCCATTAAAAGAAGCGGTTATTGATGTAGACAAATGCTCATGTACCCTTTACATCCATTTTAGGTATGTTAGTACCAACGAAGAAAAAAGCCAGTCAGTCACGCAATAGTGTCTGACAGTGAAGTCTAGTAAGTAAACGGGTTTGAGTTTGATTAAACAGGGAATTTCCCTACGAAACCCATTGCAATACAGTTGTTTATTTATCGCTTGGCAGTTAGTCAGACAAAAGGGCTCCCCGTCGATCACAAATAATGGTCAAGGTAAGATAACAAAAGATAACCATACCAAGCATAAAACCAGAACTGAATCATATTTTCGTAATTCCCGTATCACAAAACGATGGATGTGAAGGAAACGTGGCCCGGTGGATTTTTTTCTCTATTTGTGCTTGATTTGTCAAGGTAAAGTTAACACCGTGAGTGTTATTAGTAAAAACAAACTGTCTAGGAGTTATGTTTTGATAGGATTAACCTTTTTTTCGTGATGAATAGAAAACATGAAGAGTATAGAACACCGTCATATCAAACCTTGAAACGTATTATACAAACACAAGCGTTAAATCATATTTTGTCACCATGCAATTGAGGACTAATTTATTCGTGGTGAAATCACTTTAATATGGAGCATCTACTATGATAATATTGATAAGTTGAATGTTTGTCAACCGAAGCCATTGAGTGTCTTTAATAAGCAATCTTTTTCACATGCAAGTGGTAAAGTATGGAACTATTTACCATCCAATATTAAATCCTTCAACACATCAAAAAGTACATATAACAGGATAAACCTCTCAGGAATAAATAATTACAACATAGTTAAGCATACCAATTGAATTGCCAAATAATTTCATGGGTGTCCTTAAATACTTGTTGTTGCCTCCGTAAGTATACTTCTTATTTTGTTCGCCATCCATACCTCTCTTTGCCTTTATTTCACTTGTCTACATCTGTTTTTCTTTCTCTCGTTGATATATAAGAATTATATTAGAATTATCTTTGTATTAATATGTTCAAATGAATAATTGATAATCTTCTAATCTGGAAAATCTCAAGGAGATCCTCCCTTAAAAGTTTGACGTACACCCTTACCTGAAAACGAGGTTCAGACCATTCCCACACCTAGACACACCAAGCGCGCGCACGCACACATATTTTCACACCCAACAAGACGACTACAGCTCTGTGAAGGCTATATATCATGAACTTAGCTCTTTAAGTATTTTATCATTATTAAGTAAAATGACTACAGATGCCTAAACATGAGATATACACAGGGGGGGGGGGGGAGAGGCACTATGAATATGACAGACAAAGAAAGCGGACAAAATATACAGTTTCTCAGGTAGACAAAGGAACATCCCTTCACTACTATTATGTAAAAAGGTGAATATGCATGTCACACCTGTGCTACATATGTTTACATAATAGCAGTGAAGGGATGTTCCTTTGTTTACCTGAGGAACTGTATATTTTGTCCGCTTTCATTGTCAGTCATGTCCATAGTGAGGGGTAAACGATTTTTAGTAGTTCCTGAAATAGTCAATAGTTCATTGCAAGGTCAAGGTGATTCAATGCATGAAATAGAAACCGTTTCCGTCCATAGATATCATTATAACCACTTATTAAACCTGTAACAACCCACACGATTGCATGTAGAAAGAGAGCGGTTCACATTTCTGTAGTACCAGGTTTGATTCAGTTTTTCATAGATTAACTCATATAATACCAAGTCGATGAGCTAAGCTTCATTATATTTGTATTCACTGGTTGAGTCTGGAAAGCGGGCATAATTTTGTACAAATAAGTCCTACTCGGCTTAACTGCGTCATGGTGTAGACATATGACGAAGATTGGACAATGTTCTGCTGATCACAATAGCCTGTTTTGGAGTCCCTTTGTCCATTTAACACATGACTGATTCACAAATCAAAACGATGATTTATTTCACTTCGCGCGGTACACGTCATGGTGTGGGAATATGATCTTGATTGAGGATTTTTTTCCTGATAATCACAATAGCATATTCAAGTGTCTTTTTGTCCGTGAAGCACATGACTGATTCACAAAGAGAAACCTGTTCACGGTTCTACCACGAATGTATTATCAAAAATATGATTTATTTCACTTCGCGCGGTACACCTCTTCATGCCTCAGTAGCTCTCGTACATGTACGTACCACCACCCTCTGTTTAGGGGGTGTCAACCAACAAGGAGGAAGTACATTGTCATTAATTTGATACACGGCATATTCGACTTCCTTTTCAATACTTAGTCACAATAATTGGAACTGGAATCATATCACAGGCCCTTCCAAGTTGCTCCGTCGTATTAGGATATATAACCCAAATGGATATAACTCAAAGTGCAATCTGTCGTGCTATGTGTACATAGGGAGGAATTCATATATTCAATATTGGACTTCACTATTGGGCACTGCATCTCACTCTGTGTGTTCTTGTAATATTGACAATGTCTGGGGATACAGTACTTGGATGGTTTAGGGTGTTCCTGCCTCTTACTCTGATATGGATTCTTTCGTCTTCAACAGGTTTCTGTCAAACTTACTGGATGTTTCTACTGTTCTATTCCAAGAGCATTGGTTCGCCTATGAAATTCAAAAGTGTCGACACTTTTTTTTTTATTGTTTATTACCAGGCAGTCTGTTTTTCGAACAGGACATTTGGAATGTTCGGAAATTTAAAAAAAAAAAAGGAACTAGCAACTGCTTTATTATTATAGTTCACGTTCATTGAGGCTATCACTATATGAAATTCGATAGGCTGAACCTACATCGACAATGAAGAAAATATAAGACTTTGTAATTATAATTGCCTTACACAGTGGGTATAATAATTATTTGGGCCTATTTATGAAGCCAATGTAGCCACATCATTGTTAATACTGCTCTTCTTGCAGGCTCGACAATTATTAATACCTCGGCATAGCTAGGTACCCATTGATTACACCTGGAGAGGGAGAGATTTGGGCAAGACACCTTGTCTAAGGATGCAAAGCATCGAGCGAGGATCGAACCCGGGTCCTCTCGTATGAGAGTCCAGACCATTTACCAATATAGGATGTTATGGTAAATCCTTATCGTGAAGATTCCCATGTTGATGCTTTGTATCTTCTTATCTTACAGTTGAATGTCAGGAGTGTTCCACATCAGGGTTGAATGTGTTTGGTGGCTATCAGTATCTCTTCTACCATGGTAATGATGGTGTCTACAGGACATTCTCTGAAACACGTGCACTCTGTCAAAGCCTAGGGGGTGACATGCCAATCATCACATCAGCTGAACAAAATGTGCGTACACACTTTTATCTTATACCTTATTACATTATATATTTATCAGTTTTTTATGGAGCAAACCATGTTATTAAACCCAAAATACAGCTTTTCTAATTAAACGTGGCAAGTTCTTTTCAACCGTTGCATACTAGTTCTATGAAGTATCAGGATTTCTGGCAACATTTTACTTATTCAGACCAATTAGGTCAGTGAAATATCAACAAATCATATTATAACTAGCAAGTGCTCTATGAAGTTCAGCTTTGCAAGTAAACCCTTAATGGAGAGTAAGCTTTGTCTAACTTTCCTCCAAACTCCAACTAGTACACCATGGGTATTCTTTGATCAAAAAAATTAAATGTTTTTGTACCGTCTCACAGTTTTCCACCAATAAAAGGCAATACATAATTGTGAATAGATGGTATATACTGTTTGAAAAGCGTTATTTATAAACCCCGACTTAGATATTTTCTGAAAATTCGTGGAACATTCACATTGTAACGTACATGATTACGGTCATTGTCCCGTTTAGTCCTTTCCAATAATTGTTATGTAAGAATAACCTTAAAGCTAATGTTTTTAATTTATTGATAAATAGAAGGAAAATGTATTATATGTGCAGTTCAGTGTATTTCGGGCTATAGCGCAAAGTATTATACTGCGAACCATTAATCACTGGTCATGTGAAAACATTTTAAAAAACAGGAGAAAACCAGAATAGTTTGAATCTTTAGAATCTAAGACTCGGTATGTATTAAGGCGTTTAAGAATAGTCAAAATCAAATGGAATGGATTCCAGTTCTCTAAGTTTGAATGCAACTTTCCTATTTCAAAAGATATTTATTACAAAATTAATATTTAAAGCTATATTAGATATACGATACAAATTGTTTTGGTAATACCGAAGAAACGAATAGAAAGAAAGAGGATAGATATTATTTCTTAAATGTTAGATAACTATTAACCCTCACTGTACTGGGCTATTTTGAGCAACTCACTGACTGGGAGAGGGGGGCCTGGGACCCCCCCCCCCCTCTCTCTCTCTCTCTATGATCTCGGCCGTCGAATGTCCGATGAACACGAAAATGTGCATGTCTGTAGATATTTACGTAAGGAACAAGATGGTATAATTAGTTTTTTCCCAATATGCAGAATGTTGTCGTTAAAGCCTAATTAATTATGCAAAATGCTAATGTTATGCATTTTACAGAAAACTCTACATATTTGTCTGTAGACTTGTAAAAAATCTTATAAATGTATTAAATAAATGTTTCCTTCATCCCAAATTCACGAGGTTTCATTATTGTTATGATATTTGAAAATGCATAGGTTAATTTGCATAAATTATGAATACGCAAATTAAGCATTCATGAATATCAAATCTGGAAATATACAGGGAACTACTCTGTCGCTCATAAAGGTGGATTTTTTTTTTTACCCCAATTTATGGAATTATTTAAAAAAAAATTAAAAATAATAGATCTAGATAATAGTATACGTTCTCAGATTTTATTGAATAACAATTTGCCAATGTGTGTTTTGCGTGACTGCTAAAGCATGTGTATGCCACTATGCTTATCAACTTTGGGACCTATGCCCTTAAGTCTTAAATGACAGTAATGAGGATCAATGCCCCACAAAAGGGCACTAATATAGCACATCGACTCGGTTTTTATCCTGGGGCCTCACAGTTACGAAGCCATTGCTTTGTCACTGAACCATGACTGTACGCAGCGGGGGCTAGGGTAGGTCAATTCTATATTCACCCTTAAAATGCAAAACGTTATTCCACCAGTTCCTTTTTTTTCAACGAGATCTCAAACATCTAGAAAATATGGAACGTATAACTGCTTTCTAGAAAATCGTCTCGATTTTCATAATAAGAAATGGCAGATATTTTGTTAACTTTTTTTTATTTTTTATTGCTGATGAGTTAACTATTACACTATATTTGTTATTATACATATTCTATGTCTATACGAACATGTTATTATTACTTTTATTATCAGGGGCGTAAATCCGTACCGAGGAGTGGGGGGGGGATGATCGGCGATAGCCATCACATACTAGAACGAGCACACGCCCACACTAATTAACGCAAGCGCGCGCGATCGCGCACGCACAAACACACACACACACGCACGCACACGCACACACACAAAAACGCACACACACACACACGCACACACACAAACGAAAAAACAACAAACAATATAAGAGAAAGAAGACGATTCGTTGTACCGTTCTCGAAAATAATCCTCGTCTGGATTCAGTCCCCCCCCCCCCCCTCCTGCGCGAAGCGCGGAAGCTTTTACGTTTCATAAAATCATTGGAGAAAGAAGACGATTCGTTGTATCGTTCTCGACTCTTAATCCTCGTCTGAATTCAGTTCCCTCCTTCACTCCCGCGCGAAGCGCGGAACCTTTTACGTTTCATTAAATCATTAGAGAAAGAAGACGATTCGTTGTACCGTTCTCGACTCTTAATCCTCGTCTGAATTCAGTTCCCCCTTCACTCCTCCTGCGCGAAGCGCGAAAGCTTTTACGTTTCATAAAATCATTAGAGAAAGAAGACGATTCGTTGTACCGTTCTCGACTCTTAATCCTCGTCTGAATTCAGTTCCCCCCTTCACTCCTCCTGCTCGAAGCGCGAAAGCTATTACGTTTTATAAAATCATTGGAGAAAGAAGACGATTCGTTGTATCGTTCTCGACTCTTAATCCTCGTCTGAATTCAGTTCCCTCCTTCACTACCGCGCGAAGCGCGGAAGCTTTTACGTTTCATTAAATCATTAGAAAAAGAAGACGATTCGTTGTTCCGTTTTCGACTCTTAATCCTCGTCTGAATTCAGTTCCCGCCTCCCCTCCCGCGCGAAGCGCCTAAGCTTTTTAATTTTTCATTAAATAATTAGAGAAAGAAGACGATTCGTTGTACCGTTCTCGACTTTTAATCATCATCTGAATTCAGTTTTTCCCTTCCCCCCCCCCCCCCCCCCCCCTCCCTCCCGCGCGAAGCGCGGAAGCTTTTACGTTTCATTAAATCATTAGAGAAAGAAGACGATTCGTTGTACCGTTCTTGACTTTTAATCCTCATCTGAATTCAGTTTTTTCCTTCCCCCCTCCCTCCCGCGCGAAGCGCGGAAGCTATTTCGTTTCATGAAATCATTAGAGAAAGAAGACGATTCGTTGTACCGTTCTCGACACTTAATCCTCGTCTGAATTCAGTTCCCCCCTTCAGTCTTCCTGCGCGAAGCACGAAAGCTTTTACGTTTCATAAAATCATTGGAGAAAGAAGACGATTCGTTGTATCGTTCTCGACTCTTAATCCTCGTCTGAATTCAGTTCCCCCCTTCACTCCCGCGCGAAGCGCGAAAGCTTTTACGTTTCATTAAATCATTAGAGAAAGAAGACGATTCGTTGTTCCGTTCTCGACTCTTAATCCTCTTCTGAATTCAGTTCCCGCCTCCCCTCCCGCGCGAAGCGCCTAAGCTTTTACTTTTCATTAAATAATTAGAGAAAGAAGACGATTCGTTGTACCGTTCTCGACTTTTAATCATCATCTGAATTCAGTTTTTCCCTCCCCCCCCCCCCCTTCCCTCCCGCGCGAAGCGCGGAAGCTATTACGTTTCATTAAATCATTAGAGAAAGAAGACGATTCGTTGTACCGTTCTTGACTTTTAATCCTCATCTGAATTCAGTTTTTCCCTCCCCCCCCCCTCTCCCCTCCCCCCCCCCTCTCCCCTCCCCCCCCCCCTCCCGCGCGAAGCGCGGAAGCTTTTACGTTTCATTAAATCATTAGAGAAAGAAGACGATTCGTTGTACCATTCTCGACTCTTAATTTCTTTAAAAAGGGGGTCTCTCTCTCTTTGGACTCTTGAGAAATGTAAAAAAGGAGGTTATAAAATATCTTGAATATCATAGAAAAATTGATCAAAACCCGGGATCAAATTCCTGAAATTCCTGCTAGCTTTGAAAGCTCATTCAGGATTATTTCATTTTGAAAAGTAAAAGCATTGGCCCCCAATCCCCCTCGATCGACTAGAGCTCACCTGAAATTGGGGGGGGGGGGTTGTATATTTAGCAGTGTTCCGGATTTGGGGAGGGGGTCTCCAAGGTAGGAAAGTCAGCGAAAAGCTGGCGAAAGGGGGATTCAGAAATGTTGGCAGTCCTGAGATAGGGTGGGGGGGGGGGGGGTGCTTTCAAAGGGCGGGAACGAGCGTACGCGTACCCTAAATAATACTAAGTGGGGGAGCCGAGCATCTACTGTACATGATTGCACTTTTTAAGCGCTCGCGCGCTAGCGCACTTTACGTCTGGGCTATAATAATACCTTGCAAAATAACGAAAAATTATTCTAAAGTTTATGAAGTGCTTGTTCGCGCACGTCGCGCAACTACTCTTAATGATCGTGACATACTATATCCGTGTAGGCTATACAGTTATACTTACATTAAAAAAATAACTCATTTCTCATGTATTATGCTAAAAATTGAAACAATCACATTTTGTTTTTCTTCTTCTTCTTCTTCTTCTTCTTCTTCTTTTTCTTCTTCCTTTTTTTTTCTCTCTTTTTTTTGTAATATCAGGGAGATGATTGTACAGGCCATCCCCCCCTACTTCGAGCCAGGGGGATGCAGCCCCCCCATCCCCCCCCCCCCCGGGATTTACGCCCCTGATTATTATTATCATTTACTATTAGTATCATGAATGAGATTTGTTTTCAATAAATACTTTGAAAAAAGCGCTTTAACCGAAGTACTGACTTGCCATAATCGTAGGAACCTTTTGAGGACTAATGATGATGTTACTAATACAATACTACTTTGATGTTAACATCCACATTCATAATGTTGTATTTATAACATAAACAGGATTTCATAGCCGGGAAATTAACAAAAAATAATAATGGAGGTCATTATTACATCGGCTTAGAAGACATGGACCAGGATGATATATACAGATGGATTGATGGAACGGTCCCTGGGTATGTGTGTCACTCCTTTTTTATTTCCCCCCTTAATAATGTCTTCATTACCTGATTATTTATATCACTAGCCTAGGTTGAATTATAGGTATACGGGAGCGAAAAAGGTGCACTATCCAACTTTAAAGGAGGGATCGGAAGCATTTGTACTAACGACTTAACAAAAGGGATAATGACCGACTCTACAGTTTTGCTAGAAATTTATTTTGAAAATCTAGAGCTTTATTTAAATCGTTGTATGATAAAAACCTTATGGGTCATAAAACTTCATAAATCGTTTGACTATTGCTAATGAATCACATTTTTATCATATCTTCGTACTTTTTGGATTCTTCTCGGTCATGCAAATTTTCCAAAAAAAGAAATCCGGATAAATCGAATTAAATCACGTCTTGCAAATTTAAATGGCTAATGTCAAATAATTGGACAGTTGTTGTTGAAAGCCAAATCTATGTAGAATAGTAAAGGAGTGTCACGCCACTAAATCACGTTTGCGTCCCAATGTTTTCTGTATCCCAGCGAAACAAACACGAAATTAGGTTTTCTTCAAGAAAAATATCTGTTATTATTAGTATTAATGTGTTATCAACTATTTCTCATTCTTCCATAATCTACAGCTTAATAATTGCTCTAAACTCAACTCCGAGTAACAAGCTAAAAACTATCATTTCGATGCCCTTACAATATTAGTCATAGGCACTTCTTATTAATTTTCCAGAAGATTAAGTACAGTTTTATTCGAAAGACACGCGAGTCGTGATGTAGTAGAGTTGTATATTTTTAGTGTTTCTAAAATTATTTTGCGCATGAATCTATGTGTTACAGCTAATCCTATTTGATTTATATGAATGAATCACTTTCAAGGTATACCAACTGGGATTCTCCTCTATATGGCGAACTACCACCTCACTGTGCTGTGATGAGGTATCGATTAAGCCTCTCTGACCCATTACGTGGGCGATGGAATCAAGTAGCGTGCACAACAACTAGACAACATATCTGCCAAATACCTATCGGTATGTATTTCAAGTCGTTTTTTTATATTCACCATGTTTAAGTCCAGTTCTGAAGGACGAATGTGTGATAACGTTACTATCATATTCTAGATCAATATTGGCAGACTGTTCTTGATACAAAATGTTTAAAATCGAAATTCGTTTACTATTTTTTGCCCTGCTATTATCTACGGCGTGTGAATTTAAACTATCTTTCATTAATAAAATGGGAAACGAAGAGAGAGAGAGAGAGAGAGAGCTAATCTAATGTAACCATCATGTTTAATCGATAATCACAAAACGTAAATTACTGGAACCAATTATACGCAATGATAATTATTAATATAAATAATAACAATAATGACGAGCAAATAATCCCATAAGCGATATCAATTCAGTTATATCAGAAAAACATGCTGAATTTTGATAGGTGGTATTCTCATAAGTTAAGCCGGGACTAAGTCCAGACTAAACAAGAATGTTAGTTCACACTTCTATGGAATGCTAGGTTTCATCTCCCTCCTTCAATATTCATGACAAAGATAATCTACTATTTCATTGAAATTCAGTCCATAATCACATTATGTTTTTCTTCCCATTTCATTGCAAAACTAATTTGTTTGACACTTTTCATTGAAGGATTTCAATAATCTGTACAGGGTAAAAGAGATGGTAACAGGCAATCCATAAAACTGAGGCTTAACTTAGTACGCGCTATCGGAATACTACCCAATAAGGATCAAAACATTTTCATGTTTAATACACTATTTCGAGGATAGTCAGCTGTCATTCCTGTTCTAGACGGGCCATCATTTCTATAATCATCAACAATTTACTACAAATGATAAGAGCGGAACCAATAAAATAGATAGAGTACTTCTATTACAGCGGAAACTTTTCTCATAATAATTGTCAATTTGAGTGTGGTAACAAATAATTAGATTTCTTTTTTGTAAATACTGCTTTAATTTAAGTATCGGCTTACATGGTGATGTAGATTTACAGAAGGCTTACGGTTGCACCATGTGAGATAGGGTGAAGATTGAGGAGTCCTGAAAAGGACTCTCGGTAATCTTTCTTTCTTTAGTGTGTAGTCCTGAAAAGGACTGTTGGTATAGTCTTGACAGAGACAGTTGGTTATCTTTCTTAGCTTATAGTTCTAAGGAGAACTATAGCGCCGGTTGGAGAGGATGGGTGGTAGGAGTGGCTCATTACCACCCATCCTCCCCCATCCACTACCCTATCCAACATGTGAATACAATTTGTATTAAATTAAACTTTAGTAGATGCAGTCCAACGTTAGCAAGGTTTTTTTTAAATCTTATATAAATAGACGTTGACTGTAGATGGCAACAGCTCGGTGAATCTCAGTATCTCATCAAGTACACACCTCGTGCAACGCCGAGTGATGCCAGGGAAATATGTCAAAGTTACGGCGGTGACTTGGCTATCATCAAGACAGCCGAAGTCAACGTAAGTATAATTGAATATTTTATACAGTAATCATACTGTCAAGATGATTAAGATAATCAAAGAAACTAAAATATACACCACATGGCAAACTACATGTACCTACAATTTTAATATGTTCACTCAAGATAAAGAGACCCCACCCTAGTCACCGCAATCAACTTCGAATCAACGCCGAATACAGGTGGTTCGTGGGGAAGGGGGAGGGTGTGGGGTGTAAAGGCATGTGGACTTGTGTCAATTTCAATGGCATTTGACATTCGTTCTCATTTGCTAATTGCCTATTGTATGTCGAATAATCCTGAAAAACGCAGTACTTTACTGAATTATACGGCATAATTTAATACAACTTAAAGTATTGCTCTGCTATAAAAACTTTACCAAACAAAACAAAACAAAGAGAAATGATCATACTATTTTTAAGAGGCTGACTCCCCTAAGAATTCCAACAGAAAATAAATATATGATATGTGTTTTATTGGTATACACACTACATTCCAATGATAGATTATTTCATTAATAAATTCTTGCGGGCGTACAGAGCTCTTGTATGAAAGTTATTTCGCTGTTGATCTTATTATTACATTACAATTACATCTCTAACATGGTCTGATTGCAAATTCAAAGGTTGAAAGACGTGAGAATAGTTAAAATATTGAAATAAATCCAAACGTTATGTCGCAATATGCAACATAATATGAAAAATGTACAATATACAGACAAAGACAAATTGCAGTTCATATGCACTGTCTATACCTCAAAATTATATCGAGAGATAAAGAGAGAGTGAGTGAGAGAGAGAGAGAGAGACAAAGAGACAGAAAGAGACAGAAGCGAAAGAGAGAGAAAGCCTTCTTTAAAAACATCGTAAAACATAAGGAAAGTTCTCAGCTAATGCTAAGGTTTTCCATTTTGAATTCAACGGTGATTAAATCACAAATTATGATTTGTTTTATTCTCCTTTTTTCTTACAGATATTTCTCAAAGCGCTACTTCCTCGATTTATTCCAAGTGATCCAAATTTGTGTTACTTTTTCGGGCTTTTTCGGGTCGAATATGGAGTTTTCACCTGGCTGGATGATACTACACTCCAGTATGTTCCTCAAATGTTTGCTCTGTTGAGATCAGTCACGATAGAAGAATACATGTTGATGAACGCCTATGCATGTCTATAATCTGTGGTTACAATAATTTGTTTTCCAAAAAAGAAATTCGTTTAAAAGTAACCAGTGTTCATTAAAAGCATAATAAACTTTAGTAGCATACCTTGTAATATTAATGTCTCATATGGATATTACGAAGAATATAAAAAGCTCGGCTCAACAATACAAGATAATGATGTTGCGACCAGATGTCTGCTCTATTTCTTTGCATGCTACATACTCACATTATTTCTGTATCATCTAAGGCGGAGAGGGGTGAGGAAGACGAGTTAAATATGAATTAAGATCTAAATTTAAATTCAGTTTAATGATGTATATCTGAACCTCAATGATTGATCTCACACTACACGAACAATAAAGTAATAGGGCTAATAATTAAAATAGCAATACAACAACTACTACTAATATTAATGACAATAATAATAGTAATAACAATAACAATATGGCATGTAACTTTGTAGTCTGATTACCTTGTTAATTAATATAATCATTTTGTTTTAATTATGAAACAATATGTCTTGTATGTATATTTTGTTATCTGTATTACATTTGTGAAATATATGTGAAATGTGAAACCAATAAACTCAACAACTCACCAATAACTCAACTCAATGATAATGATGAGGATGATGATGCTAATAATAATAACAATACTACTACTACAGTGTAAGCCTACTACTCCTGGTGCTGCTACAACAACTACTACTACTACTCCAAATATTATCATTAGTATTGTTATTATCAATCATAATATATATGATAACGATCACAATGCGACCTTAATTTATATAGCGTTTCTTTTCTCGAAGGTATAATGATTGGTTTACCACCACGGAACCAAATAATCCTAACTTCTGGGGTTGTCTTGGTCTACGAGATGGCTCATCATGGTATGACAGGGCTCCATCGCAATCTTTTCCGTTCATTTGTGAGCGTACACGAGGTATGGATATTGATGTTCCAACATTTATTGTGTTTTGATCAAGGGTGTCGATTTGTATCCGTGGTTGGGGGGGGGGGGGGGGGGGATGACAGGTGCCAAAATATTTTCGGCAATGGATCAAAGCAACCAAGGGGTAGAAGCATGTAGCAGGTTGTACCCCCCTCCCCAAGCGCGTAGCCAGGATTTCATTTTAGGGGGTCGGTAGTGAGCTAGCAAAGCGTGCGAAGCGCGCTCCCTGTATAGGGGTTGGGTGCAGGGAGGGAGGAGTTTCCCCCCTCCCCCGCGAAGCGCGGAAGCTTTGAAGTTTCATTAAATTATTAGAGAAAGAAGACGATTTGTTGGACCGTTATCAACTCTTATTCCTTGTTTGAATCAAGTTCCCTTCCTCCGCGCATAGCGCGGAAGCTCTGACGTTTCAATAGATTATTAAAGAAAGAAGACGATTCGACGTACCATTCTCGACTCTTAATCCTTAAAGTTTTAATCAAGTTCCCCTTCTTCCGCGCATAGCGCGGAAACTCTGACGTTTCATTAGGTTATTAAAGAAAGAAGACGATTCTATGAACCATTCTCGACTCTTAATCCTTGTCTTAATTCAGCCCCCCCCCCCTCCCGCGCGAAGCGGGGAAGCTTTGACGTTTCAATAAATTACTACTCTTGATCCTTGTCTGAATTCATTTTCGCCCATCCCGCGCGAAGCGCGGAAGCTTTCACGTTTCATTAAATTATTAGAGAAAGAAGACGATTCGTTGTAACGTGTCCTTGTCTGAATTCAGTTTCCCCGCGCGGAAGTTTTGCATTTCAATAAATCATTACTCTTAATCCATGACTGAATTCATTTTCGCCCATCCCACGCGAAGCGCGGAAGTTTCACGTTCATTATATTATTAGAGAAAAAAGACGATTCGTTGTATCGTGTCCTTGTATGAGTGCAATTCCCCCCGCCCTCCCGCGCGGAGCGCGAAAGCTTTGACGTTTCATTTAATTATTACTCTTAATTCTTGTCTGAATTCATTTTCGCCTATTCCTGCGCGAAGCGCGCAAGCTTTCACATTTCATTACATTATTAGCGAAAGAAGATGATATAAAATTCAGTTTCCCCCTTAACCGCGCGAAGCGCGGAAGCTTTGGCGGTTCAATCAATTATTACTCTTAATCCTTGTCTGAATTCATTTTCGTTAATTCCTGCACTAAGCGCGCAAGCTTCCACATTTCATTACATTATTAGAGAAAGAAGATGATGATATAGAACTAAGTTTTCCCCCTTTACCGCGCAAAGCACGAGGGCTTCGACGGTTCAATAAATTATTACTCTTAATCCTTATCTGTATTCATTTTTGCCCATCCCGCGCAAAGTGCGGAAGCTTTACATTTTCATTAAATTATTAGAGAAGGAAGACGATTTTTTTTTCGTGTCCTTGTCTGAATTCAGTTTCCCCCATACAGCGCGAAGCGCGGAAGCTTCGACGTTCCATTTGATTATTACTCTTAATCCACGTCTGAAATCACTTTCAACCATCCCGCAGATAGCGCGGAAGCTTTCACGTTTCATTAAATTATTAGAAAAAGAAGACGATTCGTTGTATCGTGTACTTTGACGTTTCATTTAATTATAACTCTTAATCATAGTCTGAATTCAGTTCCCCCCTCCCTCCTCCCCCCCCCCCCCCCGCGCAATGCGCGGAAGCTTAGCCGTTTCACTTAATTATTAGAGAAAGAAGACGACTCGTTGTACTGTTCTGTATATTAATCCTTGTCTGAATTCAGTTTCCCCACATGAAGTATGTTTGGAACGTTCGTTCGCAAATCTTTGCATGCACAGCCCGAGTGGTGGGTAGCATAATATTTAGCTCGTTGCTCGTTGCTCTTCAACTGCTTTTTAACGATGCGGCTTTGCATTTGGCGCTTTGCATTTCTATGATGCTGTTGATTGAATAAATTCATAAATTCCTGATGAAGCCGTATGAGCGAGAAATCAATTTATTCTTGTCTCATATACGGTTACCTCATTTACTTCGTACATATATATATATATATATGTATTATGAAAATGACATAGCAAAATGTGTATATTGATGGTTATCTTGCGAGTAATAACCATTAACTACTCTCATCGGGCTCTCATCATTAATTTTTCTCTTCATTTTCTTTTTTGATGGTGAATTATTGGGGGGATGAATGTACAGGCCACCCCCCCCCCCCCAACTGAAATATTGGGGGAGGGGGATATATCCCCCCCATCCCCCCCCCCCCCCGGGATCGACACCCATGGTTCTGGTGATTGTTGCTCCAGGCTATATTGCAACAAACGTATTGTCTTCGGATCATACGTAATTTGGGTTGTAGGTTAGGGTTAGAATAAAGGGCTGAAGTTTGGAATTCGTTAAGTGTAAGACATCGATCGCAGAGCTAATCTCTATGGAGTATGTTTCGTATATAATATTGCGCTATTTGTAAACGAATTCCGTTTTCATTACAACATAATAATACAATAATTTCATCAAATTATTATGGGATTTATAGCTGTTGTAGAACTTTGCATTTGTAACTTTCTCTCACTACAAAAAATCCCACCTCAATTGTTCGATTCATGACAAAATGATAATCTCGTTTTTAACTCTTTCGTATGCCAACGCATACGAATTAAACAGTTCAAATATAATTCATCTTTAAAAAAGGCAACAAATGCAATCGTTCTCTGTTTGCATACATATTTTGAAAATAAAAGTAATTTCTGACCCCTTTTAGTTGAACATTCCCAAACATCGTCGACCGCTACGCCCACAGTAAGCTTTGTAGAATCTGAATAATGCCTACACTATGCAAAGAATAATCGACACAATTTCGTAAATATCACAATCTTTATCATCACGATACACTCTCAAATAGAAAGTCTGTTTTATTACAGTATATGATAGAAGCAGTGAAGCATCATTTGGAGGTCTAGATTATTTCATCTCTCCGTCATGGCTGGCTCGGTCTTATACAGATGCACGGATCTACTGTCAGTATCATGGAGCTGATTTAGCACTCATCAAATCACACGATATCAACGTATGTTTAATTATACTTCTTTTCCTTGGCTATTGATATCCAAAATGTTCTTATCATAAAACCTATGTACTTTTGGGGGGTATATTTTCACAGCTGGGAAGTTTACAAAGATATTTGGCAAGTATCTCACTATGGCATATTAGGAACACAATATTTGTATAAAGTAATATCAAAATTGAATGACGTATGTGACGTAATAGGCCAACTGGTTCCTCGTGAAAACCCATTTAAATAATATCACACAGTGCAACATTTAGTTATTATCGGAGATATTAAAACATTCATGTAGACACTGTCATCCCCAATCCTTATGTTTGAAGCTTTCCAATATATCTCAAATCAGATTATTCTCTGATCACGCCGCTATTTCACTACGTATATACCATAATATAAATAATTGTGAATACTTTAATTTATGTATTTATATTACTTCTTATTATTGTTTTTATTGACATGACCATGACGCGTGAACAGTCCTGTCATAGTATATTTCAGCAGCTTCTAATGAACAAATGATTTTTACTTTTGATATATTCCTCTGAGCGCTAGAATATTTTTAATTCTTTAGTTAATGCCTTTAGGGATTACAGCAGGCGATTTACTTGTGTTGATTTTGATTTTTATTCGTTTACTTTATTTTTTTAATTTTGTTTTTATTATGAAATCGAAAAAAATGGACTTACAGCCATGCAAATAAATAACCTAAATAAGCAACTGATGTTTATGAGATGACATATCTGTGTTCCTCTTACCAGAACTTTCTTCATGGCAGGATTTCGGGATTAAATAGCCTTGTATTTTTCGGTTTGACTGACCAAGCTGTAGAAGGCACATTTGAATGGATCGACGAAACACCTTTACAGTAGGTTCAATAACTTTATAATGCGCATACGCATTCGTTACTTATTTGAAATAACTGTCAAACTTTGTCAAAATCAAACATACTGAACATATAAGTAAGATAAACTTTCGCTGACATTTTTCATTGTGAATCGATAAAAAAAGTAGTTGATGTAATTTGCTGGTCTAAAAGGCAAAGTATGCGTAATAGTTTTCTTGATCACACTTTGATCGCTAGCTTACGCTTTGATAATGAAATTTTTGCAGTCGGTTGTAAAAACTATTTAAACAAAAATGCATGTCGTAATGCAATGGACGATGTGTTTTAACTTGTAAACACATATTATCATATTAAAATAAATACTATTCCGCATAAAAAATACAACTTTTCAATATGCAATCAAATAATATCTTTAAGCAGTAGCGCATACTACGCCTTTCGTATATATTAATCGTCATTGGTTCTTTGTCGATTTAGATTAAAAAGTTATGTGGGGAAGCTTACTTTTTGATTGAGATATATTCTTATGGATGGTTCGGCTCAAAATCCAGTTTCGGAACTAAACATTTTAAAGCAAATTTTTAAGACAGTGCACTTATATAACATAGATCATTGTAATCCAATCATCAGAATTTGGATTTCATATCCGACTAAACAATGCAGAAAAACACACACAGAAAAAAAAGATTTATAGAACTATTCTTTCGTACAATCGTCTGCATACTCGTGATTTTGGTTCTCCATTCTCCTTTATTTAATACACACAGGTATTCAGCATGGAGGGATCCTGAACCCAACAACGATGGTGATGAAGATTGTGCCACTCTATCTTCTGATCCAGACATGGGATGGCTTGATATTCCGTGTCATCTCGACCGACCCTTCATATGTGAACGCTATCAGGGTAAGTCACTAAACCTAACACGTATGGTCGTTTCTGTTTCATTGTCAACATTTTTGTTCTCTCTCTCTCTCTATTTTGAATTGATTAAGAATGTATTAAATAAAACTAGGAGTTTCAAAGAGCGCCGCTAATCCATTGTTGTCGAGTTGCAGAAACGTTTAATTTTGATTTTAACTTTTGATTCACCCCCCCCCCTTCCCCCCCCCCCCCCCTTGATCAGCGGGTTTTGCTCTTGTGGGTAAGTCACCGGACTATAGATCTTTTGGCACGGGGTTTCGATCGTTGCAAAGTTTACAAATATCCCGATAAAACTTATATGCTTCAACCCGAGACTAAAAGGTATTTTTTTGTTGTTTACTGTTTAAACCCCTTATATTCTATTGATTTGATTTTATATTAATATGTTAAAACACAACAAAATGAAGGAAAAAATGTGCGAGGATGCAAAGCGACTTGGCTTTACAAACTTGCGCACTTCACAACCTTTAAAAAACTGTATGCAACTTGTCCTACATGCTACAAAGAGAGGCTTCGAATCCCTACTGCACCACTAATGTCCTCTGGCAAGACATCAATCACGTTTGCCAATTACCACACTAGACCCATGTGTAGTGAGTGGGTACTTGATAGGATTTACTCCTTGACTACACTGAGCGTTAAGAGCTTCGATTAAAGACGAAGCTAATAATATTCAATACCGTATAGAAGTGCATAGATAAAAAAATGTGACATGCGCTATGCAGGAAACGGTATATTATCATTGGTATTATTGTTTCGCCCACAAGGTAATAGCGTCTGTCACAAAGTGTTCCTGCAAAACTCTCTTGTGACAAATATTTTCGCACCCGTCAATCCCATTGTGAACAAGCCACAAATGCACTTGTGGGACCTTCACGGTATGGTGCTGCCAGGGGTCACATGCTAAGTTCATAGTGCATTTGAGGTCATATGTTAAAGTTTATCTGCTAAAATCTCTTTTCACAAATGAAGTGCCACTAAACTTTCTCTTTGGAAACATTGATATTAGATTGCCAAGGGTGGGCGAGACACGATCCGTTGATTATTTACTACGTATTCGATGAATATATTAATTTTTATAATGTTATCAGTTGTCATGTCTGAACCCATCTGCATAATTATGCATGTTAACAAACCTACTTACAATTATGTTTATTTAGCGCTGCATATCCAATATATCTTAGCGTTTATTATTATCTGCTTCATCGGATCAAGGTTTGTCCACGGACACATTCACCACTCTCTGAGGAGTTACTCTAGACAGGTGTCATTTTACAGACGCACACAGTGTAAACCCAACAAAGAGACGTTTGCATACTACGGGGTACCAAAACATTTGGGTGGAGAGAAGTATAGGTTAGATTAAAGAGCCATGCCGGAGAGTGAATCCATGATCTTCTCATCTCTGGCCTCGTGTTGTATCAGTTTGACTAATATATATATATATATATATATACGATGATACTTATTGTTTGAAATTCTTTCTTCTTATTTACTTATAACACGATGAACATCTAATAATGGCAATCACCATGTTTTAATCAATACATAGTCGTTCCAGAATATAAGTGGAGTCGCATTGATGGAACCCTGTACTATATCTCTCAATCTTCGATGACGTCATACCCGTTTGCTAGAAAGTACTGCCAGGCTCAAGGAGGAGATCTTGCCCAGCCTAAAACAGAAGAAATCAATGTAAGGACGCATCATGTTATTAAAAAGTTTAATTCCAAGTATGGAATACATTAATAAAATGTGATAAAACTGTAACAGGCTTTGATCTAGCCATTGTGTGTGCACAAAATAGGTAATAAAAACAACAAAAGTCATGTAAGAGGAATAAAGAATCTGGTAGGTTATGTACGAACAATCGGAATAGGGTTACAGAGAAGCATGATATCGATGTGATGAGCCAAGAATAAGCAACAAGTTCAACTTTCAATGATGTCATAGACTATCGACATATCGTTAAAGTTATCCCACTATCATGATCATGGGGCATTAGATATAGTCACCAGTGATTTTCTCTTTCTGATTCACTAGATGCATCTCATTGTTCTGGCTGGAGGTAACTCGTATTGGTTCGGACTCGATGATATCAATCAGGAGGGCACGTTTCAATGGATTGATGACACTCCACTCGATAATGGGTATGTGTTAAATTGTATTTTTCATACACAAACACGACAGTATCTCACACTCCCTACTCGTGACAAACTGCGATCATATCATGTTGCAGACAGAATGTAATTGGTAGAAACTGGTATGTAGACTATTATAACATGATTTTCTAAGATACAAGTTGATATTCATCAAGCTTAGGATAGGTTTTCCAATGGATTGATGGCACCTCCCCCCCCCCCCCCCCCCCCCCCCACCGAAAACGTCGAAATGAATAATTTGTCTTACTCTACATGTTTTCTGTATGCAGACCTTATGAAGCCTAAAATAATGCAAGATCATTGTTACCAAGAAAGGCATTGTTTATATTTGCATTTGAATGTATATATATTTTAACTGAAGCTCGAGTCAAGCCGCTGACATATTTCTTGTAATACTGTGATAACTCGTTACTGTATTTTTACCTTTCAAGATTTCCTGCTTGGTCGAGTGGTGTGGCAACCTCAGTTGAAACTGGAAAATGCGTTCATCAGCAGGTTAATAATGGATGGAAAAGACGACGATGTGCATCTTACCTCAGGTTTGCATGTGAAAAACCTCCGAGTGAGTATTGTCATTATATTTATATTATTTATATTCAAGGGTTCTCCTTTATGATAGTCCATGCTCAAACGATGCCCGTTTTTCATTATTACATCACATTTTAAGTGCCACAAACGAAACAAGATATCGATTGATGACATTGTGAATACTGTGCTGACTGGGCTAGTCCCTTACATTGTCAGTGGATGGAGCGGTTGGAGGGCACCGGGCCCCATCGGGCATAGCTGAGGATTGAAATGGGTTATACAAATATTGCAAAATTATTTACTTTACTTGTATCAAGGAGAACTGTTGCTAAGCTAGCGCCATGAGCGTCCCTCGACGGTGTGTGCGCTCTATAAGTTTGTTTATTATTATTATTATTATTAATATTATCATTAAAATATGGTGTAATCCCTGTTTTAGAGCCATGGTTGGTATCCACTTTTATGCAGAATATCATCCATTGTAATCCGTGCTTATAGCGTTGTTTCAAGGCGGAAAATGAAAAAAATGCTTTATCAGATGTTAAAATGATGTAAAAATTTGCCTATAAAACATTCCTAGTTATTTTGGCTTTATCTACAGTCGATGACTCGAGGAAAACATGACTTCGTAAAGTATCGTTTATTATTCAGACTGTGTTTCCCATAAACCGTTATACCATTCAGTTTTAGAAGTAGAGGTTACTTTGTGAACAAAATATATGTAATATGAAAAGTTTGAGATAAGTCATTGCCTTGGCAACGTTTTGTATGTTTCCCTTACTTCTTCTCTAACGAAATACTAAACGGACACTAATTACTTGAAAAACATAATGATTTTCTCATAGGTCCGCGACAGATCCTTCCTGTACGTCTACTGGCAGCTACTCTATCACCCTACGGAGGAGGTCTGATGAATGCTTCATTTATCTGTCTACTCGGCTCAGAGAATGAAGATATTCTCACATTCTCCTCCAGAAGACTCGTCCGTTTGACCGAGTCTATAACTTCAGATAGTTACACAGCTCCAGGAGACAGCAATGTTATATCATCTGTAGTGTTAAGGCAGACTCTTCCAGATGCTATGGATGGCTTCGGTTTTTTCGAATGTTCTGCAGTGACAGCCAGTAGAATGACATCTGTTCCTCTTGGCATTCTTCTTTCTTCCCGTAAATATACACAAACAGTTGACAACTTAGTTATGCATACCTTTATCAAATTAGTGTGTGTATTTTTCGTAACTGAAAAATGCAAGGTGAACTGGTTAAATGAGGGCGTTTGTTGAACATGTTTATATGCAAGCTTTAATATGTCACATTCTTAAGACAAAAATTGGGACAAAACAATTTTTCACATAATTTGGTAAGGTTGTTAATATTTTACATTTAAATTATAATACAACAGATAATTTCAACTAATGCAAATATTTCTAAAAAGAAAATATTATGATAATGTTGAGACTCAATCCGATCCTCAATACCATAAATGCTAATGCTTGAAACATATTTTCTAATAATGTTTAATTGATGACAATGTAAAATTAACGAAAGAAAAATAAAGCGAGAGGGAGCACGATAGAATGAAAGACGAGATGACGCAATTGTATTGAATCAGCAAAAAACAATATTCGAATGTAAGGTGTTGTCGATGTTTCCTTCTTATTTTGTATAGGTAAATTGCAACCCAGTGATGGTCGGTTTACAAAGACAATACATGTTGGAGATGATATCACACTCAGTGTGATGAGCACGAGAGGGATGGTGCAAGTAGGTGGGATACGATGGCGGAAATTCACTGATGTAGACTGGGATAATTCATTTATTGGAATGAGTTCTGACAGTCTATCACACACAATCCAATCTGCATCTGTCTCAGACGCCGGTGTGTATGTGACGTACATGGATGGAACGTTGGAACAACATCAATACAGCTCCATAAGACTCATCGTAACGGGTTCGAATTTTGTTTCCTTACACATCAAGATATATAATCGCATATTGGTCGCAAGGGTATAAATACACTGGAACTTGTTACCCCTCAGCTCTGTAAAGCTATGGTCATTAAAATAACAACAATCAAGAAAAACCGACCGAAACCGACCAGATATATTATGGTTTATACGTCAGTAAAGCATAAATAATATCGATGAATGTAAAGTTGTAATTTCCATGATCGAGTGCAGTTTCTGCAGTATAAAGCCTAATCGAGGTCTACATAAAAAACTCAGATTGATGGCCTAATGTGTGGCTTTTAACTTTTTACAATTAAGTTTTGATTTTTTAACCGTTAAACAATTAGGTTCTGTCACTTTTTTCATTAAGTGACGATTTTCAAAAATCATGTATTTGGACCTAGTACGTCTTTGCAATTCTAATTTAAGGTATGATTTTCAACCACTGTGCATTTTAGGTTAAGAACATGGCTTTTTGCGCCACTTTATTTCAATAAGCTACCTGTTTTCGTATATCAGTGACCTAAATCCATTCAGAGGATTGTGTGGGTGTGCGTTTGTGTGTGTGTATATATGTGTGTTTATGTGTGTGTGTGTGTGTGTGTGTGTGTGGAATGTACGAGGAATGTTGTGATCGTAACCCAGCTCCGATGTTTTTCGCGCTAACGCATGCATGACTCAAAATGGAGCTGAAAATGACAGGTTTTTCATATAATATCATATTTATTTTAGGGTTTTTAAATAATGTTTCAAAAAGTTTTTAAAATATGATTGATTTCCTTACTATGGGAATATTTTGTACAGGCCACCCCCCCCCCCTCCCCCTTCAGAAATATTTGCTTGTGGGGTGGGGTATAACACCCATCTCCGGGATTAACGTACGTGTGGGAGGTACATTAAAATTGTCCATGTTACATTGTATTAACAGAGTGCCCTTATGGAAGATGGAATCCACCATTATGCGATCGTTTGTGTGATAGTTGTTATAATGGAGGTGTATGCCACGAAATCTCAGGAACATGCATCTGTCCTCCTGGCCATGCTGGAAAAAACTGCCTCCAAGGTAAAACTAAGAAATCCCTAAAGAAGATACTACCATGTGAAACTTTTTTTAAATATATGTCCAATACATTCTTCGCCTTGAAATGAGTCTTCACAATGATATACTAATCGTTTTATAATGGTAATTCCAAATTATAATAACGACACCACCAATTACAAGAATAAGAAGGAAAAGATAAAGAAGCAGAAAAAGAAGAAGGAGGAGAAGGAGGAGACGAATGATAATAATGTATAAGAAATATAAGAAGAAGGAAAGTGAAAGAAAATAAGAACTAAAGAAAAAGAGGAAAAAGAAGAAGACTAATGATTATGATGATGAATGTTGATAGTACTACAAATAATCATAATTAGTATAATAAAACCAATAATGATGCCTATAACAACAATAACAATGATGATTTTAACAAATGTTAAAACTAGTAAAGAAAATAAACCATTAGTTTTTTTAATTCGCACATTTTTCACTTGTTTTGTTACCATGAGTAACTATCAGTTCAATTGAATAACTATTTGCTTATGATTATAATAACAGAAAACATACCCTTTTCCCAATCAAAACAAGAAGACAAAACAATATTGCTGCTTGGGACATAACATTTTTGAATGATTGCAATATGTTTGAATATTATATGTTCTCCTCTTCTCAAATCGAAGAAAGGAACTTTTTAGAACATGTGAGTTATATATGAATTAATTACTCTAATATATACATTTTCATGCAGCGTGTGGGATGCATAAGTTTGGCTGGGACTGTGAATTTGAATGTGGACCCGGTCAGCCTCTGGACCAGTGTGCTGGAAGTCAGATCTGTCTACCTGATCCTTATGGATGCACCTGTTTAGCTGGATATACAGGCATCTACTGCAATGAAAGTTAGTGCTAAAACGACTTCTATCGTAATTGAAGTTGGGAAGAAACCAGCAAACCATTATAACAATTTTATGTTAACCATACATTTTTTTTTGCAAGGTGCAAATTTCGATCCTTATCCATAATTTGTCTAAGATTTTTATTCACATAGAGGGTTTAGATTGGTTTGTGCATGAATATTATCATGGTTTTAAAACGGGCACCTGTTTATTACTTGCACGAAAATATGTTTAGGTCGAATGCGAATTAAAATGTTCTTGGGAGCAAATTAATTGAATAATATCTCGACAGATCTACAAATCTCATAATATCACTTCTATTTGGTCGTAAAGCATGTGCAGATGGTATGTTTGGAGCTGATTGTCTTCAAGAGTGTCATTGTACTAATGGGGCAGATTGTGATGACGTCACTGGAGAATGTCCTGGCGATTGCTCGCAAGGATGGTCTGGTTCAGCATGTGAAGGTACAGTCATATACTTTACTTGAAAATGATGTATGAATGTTTATAACATTGCTGATTCAATTTCCATGTTAAAACCCAAAAGACCCGGGATAAGTCCCACACTTTCAAGTTGACTTTTTATACAAACGCAATACCTTTTCACTCTGGTGTAGCAAGCCACATTTTGCAGAATATTCCTATGCCGCGATTTCATTCCATCGGTAAACCGACAAACAATTTACGGAATAAAAATGTATATTATATGCTCTCTTCATTTGTTTGTGTTTAACGTAATGACATAGTAAATTAGTGTACATATTAAAGGAAGGTAATTTAATGCTGACCATGACTTCTGTTTTTTTCTTTTTTTAAAATAAATAATATATATATTTCCTCATTTCAGTTCCTTCTGTTTGCCCAAACGGATACTTCGGGACAAACTGTACACAGAAATGCAATTGCATGAATGGCACAGCATGCCTTAAAGATTCTGGATACTGTGACGAGGTTGAAGGGCAGTGCGACTTGGGATATATCACTGATTCTGTGGAGTTTCCAGCCAACTGTATGACATGTAAGATTATGCTTAAAGGCATCGTTGAACAATGTTAAATCTGAGATGCACGGCCCTACGTGTTATCAGTATATGTGATATGGTGATATATTGAAGCCCGCACCCCCCCCCCCCCCCCCCCCCCCCCCAAAAAAAAAAAAAAAAAAAAAAAAAAAACGCGCTTCAAAATAATCAAGACGTGCCTCAAAAAAGTTAACATTTGGAGTCACCGGTTATTTCCCCAGTTGACTGTAGTGTTATGAATACTGATAGGAATACGCAAAATTTGATTTCGATTTCCAATAATAAATATCTTGATAATCGGACAGGCGATCTGCTTGTAAAAGTCATGGAGTTCCTGACTGACCTAAAAGTTTATAATTACCCTTGCAGCATGAGCTAAATCCTTGATTTTGTTTCAGAATCTGAGACAAAGTTACCTTTTTATAAATTTAGCAATTAATTTAGCCATTTAAGAAATCCCTTCCGATGTATATTTCTAACAATTTTTAAAATACATTGATATGTCGTCATTAAGATATCCATATAATCAACAACTCTGAATACGCATTGTTTATCTTGTTTATTGTATTACTATTATGATTTGCTACCAAAACTACTTGTAAATGCTTAGTAATTGTATACGTTCGGCAAAATGTTTATTTTATAAAATAAAAAAAATAATATTATGTGATATCCCTTTATTACTTTCAATTTAAACTCTAGTTATGTATGTATGTATTTATCTTGTTCAGTTTCAGGATGTTTCAGCTCTTGTTTGAAGACATGCCATTGTTCTGGCGGTGTTGAGGATTGTAAATTTCTGACTGGTGATTGTTTGTCATCCACCTGTCATCCAAGATGGATGGGGGATCAATGCCAAACAGGTAACTGATGTTGAAGGAAATATGTGTCTGCAACATAATTCGTTTCTCCGTATTAAAACTGTTTTCATTAAACAAAAATACTTTCAGTAATAATTATGAGCTGCTTATATTATTCAAGCAGTGACGAACAGAAGAATAAATATTTTAATTTGAAGCTTACCGTCACTGTTCAGCCCTCATAATTGTGTGCAATTACCTATCCTCATCACCTATTGATTGTACTAATTCATGACTATGACATGTTAGAAAATCCGAAAGAAGTTTATGAATGTTCGCTATACAGTTGATAAAGATATTGCCTATAAGTTCATTTTTTGAAAGTGTTTAAAATTGTGTCATTCCCCTGGATTATTTCTCTCTTCTTCTCCATCTGTCTGTTAAACTGTGATCCACGTTTCACAATGCTGTTGTGTTCTTTCACCAAATTTAGATCGTTTTGAGACGAGCTTGGAAAAGACCAACCCAGGAGTGGCGATCTTCTCCTGTTCCTTCACAGCGTCATCAGGGCAAAATCTTCTCTCTGATTATGTGAAGGCAGATGTAGGGACGTCTTTTACGGAACCCTGGATAACTCATGTTAGCTCTAATACATCAGGAACAACCATCAATAATTCATATATCCACAAGTATATGGGACCAGAAGAACCAATTTACTGCTTCGTCGGGGCACCTGACAGTTCCTCAGAGTTTGCTTTCGTAAGGCTGCCTCCAAGAGATTTCTTTGGTAAGCAGACCCCATAGCAGTTTATTGGAAGAGTTTCCACGTTGTACTCTACAAGTTTTAAAATGGTCTATGGATTTTAAAAACGAGTACATGTAACACATGAAAAGCTTTCCATGCATGATAAATCATGATCAGCTTTGTATTTTACTTTAAGTTCAGTTTTTGATATTGGTCTACTGTCATGATTTATCCAGAATTGTAAACGTGTTTTCAGCTAGGTCATTTTCCAGGATGCACGTATGGTTATATTATTTCGAATATTTCACATATTGATTGCAAAAGATTATGTCCCATATTAATATCTTGAAATAAATTGCAGGTACAGTATAGTGAAATACTAGTTACAAGTTATCGTGGTACAATTTATGGTTTCGTTACCTCCTGTTTGTTTTGTTCTTTTACTTTCTGGGCGGATAGGGAGGAAGGAGCCAATGCGTTACAATAAATGAGTGCTATATTTTACCCACTTTTTCTGTGTTTATTTGTTTACACTTTGCAGTTTTACCAAGTTATAATGGTGTACCAGAACTACTTGAATCTGGATCCTACCATGCAGTCATTGGTTGGAGGCAATGGGACCCAAGCTCTGATACCGGGGACGGACCTATTGTTGGATACAAGATATACGTACGATCAGATAACATTATCGTGTTGACTAAAGAAGTACAACCTTCAAGCATGGTAAACAATACGGACCGTTCCGTATCGAAGAGGTCTGCTGAGAATGCCACTGAGATGGTCATGTATAACGTCAGTGGACTTGAAGCAGGATCAACGTACTCTGTTCATATTGCAGCGATACGGGATGGTATCAACGGTGAAGGAGCACAAGGAGCAGCATTGACATTCACAACTGAAAAAAGTAGGTTCTATAATCTATTTCCCCCTGCTGAGTCATTTCCTTTCATAATTTGACCATCTCCCAACATCCCTTCCTTCATCCCTCCTCTCCCCCTCTCCCCTCCCCTCCTCCTCTCCCTCTCTCTCTCTCTCTCTCTCTTTTATCTCTATTTCTCTACCTGTCTACCCCTGC
This sequence comes from Strongylocentrotus purpuratus, assembly GCF_000002235.5. Classification (NCBI taxonomy): domain Eukaryota; kingdom Metazoa; phylum Echinodermata; class Echinoidea; order Camarodonta; family Strongylocentrotidae; genus Strongylocentrotus; species Strongylocentrotus purpuratus. The sequence continues at coordinate 2,229,214 of NW_022145526.1, forward strand.
CTCTTTCTCTGAATGGTGTGAGATATCAAGATAAAACATATGAAATTATAAGGATTGCTTTGAATATTAGAATGAACCCATTTCCAGTATCTTAAACACCATTGCAAAGACTTTCAAGAATCAACTCAGGGCGATTTCAATACCTCTTTACATATCCCATGGAAAAGATTATAAAATGCGTCATTAAAGTGTTCAAACATTTCAAGCAATCGGATTTGCTCCAGGATGATTTTTCAAAAGCCTCTGCGATTGTGTTCATAACAGTTTAATAACAGGGGATATATTTACGGATAGCTGCCCTCGGCCATACATTTACAGATATGAAATGCTCTCTGAATAAATGGGGAAAAATCTAAATAATATGCAAACACTTTGCAGACATAATTTGTACTGTCCAACTTGATACGCTTCGGGGTCCTCTCATCTCTTCATAAATTAATATACAGCGTCAAAACTGAAATACAATTGCAATTATGTTATGCTATTTCTTCTAACTTAAACGCGCTTGCTTTTTAGCTGTAATAAATGTGATGTTGAAAATAATGATATACGTGTTCTCAAAATGTTGAGGGGTAAGTCTACGATGATAAAAAGTTTTAATGGGAGCAGAAAAATGAGAGGAGCAGGTTTGAACGAATTTCGATTAAAAATAGGAAAGTTATTAATTTGAAAAGTTGCGATCAATAAAAAGCCCATTTTCTTTCTTATTAGTGGCGGAATATATATTTTTTCCATACTGGGATTAAATAGAAACATATTGGCAAATCAAATTTTTAAAAATTATTGAAGAAAAATTAAAATGTATGATTTCATTTCATCCCAAATGGAGTTGTGCCAACAACGACACCGAGTTCATCAACCGTTTCGACTCCAATGATGATTGGACCAGATGAGGGGGGTTTGGGTGGCGCTCCTATAGCACCGGCAGCTGGGGGAGCCGTGGGCGCCATTCTGCTTATTCTGATTATCATCATCGTAGTCATCATTGTGTTCAAACGACGAAGGTTCGTGAAATATTTCAACTTTTCAGTCTTTCCATGTACAAAGAAATTTCCATGTACAATGCTGTCACTCACTTATACCGTAATTATACTGTAATCCACCATGAGTACTACCATACTTTCGATGCAAGTGGAAACTAGGCACAATAGGAAAATTTGAAAATTAATGTCTGACAACACTCTATTAATTCTCCATTTCCCTCTTTAGGGAATAATCTACCGATAAAATTCTTCTAAAAGCCTAGTATTTACTAGCTCTCGTCTCTTCTCATCACGTATTGTTCGCTTCTCGTAATTCGCACTGAAAAAATTTCTTATCTTTTCAAAGGAATGATAGTAATCCGTCTAAAAAAGGAAACGTAGAGGACCAATATCAGGCACCAGCTGGTTTCCACGACACGTCATTAGAAGGTAGGCCCATGTTTTATCGTAAGTATCATGATCAGGTGCAAAAAGTATAATCATCATAATAGCATGGAGCGACAATGTCATTGACAACGAAGAGCCTACATATTCTGTTTTGTCTAGCCCCGTAGAATTCTTACAATTCAAGTTATGCCCTGGACTGTTTCATAATGCCACGAACAAGGCAACCTTTTGGAAGAACTATGAATTTATTTGGTTATTTGCTGAACATAGGCTGATCCTTTGTTGTGCCACCCTAGGCCTCTTCCTATCACCGGTGTGTTGGCTCAGTCAGTAGAGCGTCCGCCTCACAACCCGGAGGTCGTGGGTTCGAACCCCGGCCGCGTCATACCAAAAGACGTAAAAGGCGGGAGTTGCTGCTACCTTGTTTGGAGTTCAACAATAAGGGATAGAGCAACATCGATCTGGCGCTGCTCAGTGGCTGCCGGGCTCACGATCAATTGGGCAAATAGAATTTCCATTTTCGGTTTAACTTAATAAAATTTAGAGTGGACTTTAAAAGATTATTATTTTGAAAAGGAGTACATTTGACTATTTCTAATTCTGTATGTATTGTGTCAGGAAACGACTACAGTGGACACGACTCTGTTTCGAACCCAGACCAAACACATTCAAGGAGCACGAGACCTAAACCAGCTGTAGTCGTCAAGCCCTTTGTACGGGCAACTAAGTCCCTAGACCTCGATTCAACCGATGGATCTCCTGAAAGATCCAGCAACAAACCTTTTGCCACACGACAACCGATACCCATGGCTCAGTTTCCTGCGTTCGTCAACAAGAACAGACACACTGCGCTCTTCTCCCAGGAATTTCATGTAGGTTAAATGCAGACAATTCCTCTCAACATGCAACATGTTTTCTTTTTAAGGTTTTACGCATGAAACATTCTTTTGGCACGCAAATATGCGCTGCACGTAGCCTTAAATGTTATACAAAGTTTTGGTATGGGGTCATGAATTTGGTTTAAATGAACATATTGCAAGCATATGCGATCCTACAATATTCAGTGATCGTTGTCGCAGTTGAAATCGAGTCTACAGTTGTGAAATTTTAGATAATAAACTCTTTATGTTGTATAGCTCCCTCTCAAGGTCAAGATATTAATTAAGCTATAAAACAATGTTTCTTGACTAAAATCGACCGATTAGCCATTTCCGTTTGGAAATTATATATCACAACTACATATTCTGAGATTGTTATGGTCGCAGCTACCATTGTACGGCCGTAGTCGCTATTTGAAATCAAAATTTACCGGGAGCACCGGTAAATTCTTATATTCAATTTTTCCCGAAAGCAGAAGTGTTTTAGGGGCTAAATTTTCTAGTGCTTATAATACATTCACGGGGGCATTCAAATGTATCAAAATTGTAAAGAATCACTATCCACAAAATGTTTAAAATTCCCAAAACTTTGTATAACCTTTAATGTATTCATGTGCTGTTGAGAACACTGGGGGGCAAACCCTCTGCACTGTACTGGATCAGTCGCTGTTCCATTATGTCATGCCGTTCGAGATTCAATATCCTTAAATGATCTTTCCAAGTTCCTCGTATGAATTGTAACGAAACATTAAACAAATCATACAGGAAGTCTATCGCCGTGGGCATTATAATATCATTTTTCACCTTAGGCTCCTCCATATTTTTCTCTTCTTAACCGCAACATTTCCTTTCCTACTGTATGCAATCAAACCGATGTTTGTTCTAGTCTCGAAAACTAGTAGCCTTCATCTTTGTAGTGTTTTCTGAAAACATTATTGAATTTAAAATGTGAAACAATTAACTAAACCTGAGTCTATATCTCCTTTGTTTCCTAGGACTTACCTGGCCCAGACATCTATCCTCAGACCGTGGCTCGAGAGAAGATCAACTTCACGAAAAACAGATACAAGAATATTTTGCCATGTGAGTACAACAAATATCCTGGACTGTATTATATTGTTGACTTGTTAGGGATAGTTATACAAGCGTGCTTCAATAAAGCTGATGCTGATGTATTTACGGAGCACCACAATTCGTATGATTTAAATTGTAACAATGTGTGTAATGATGTATGCTATCAATTCAATGTCATGATTATATATATAGAATATTAATTTGAAATAGTTTTTCTCTAAAGAAATGTTGCATGTACAATTGCACTCTCAATAAAAAAATAAGATAGTTGATATCCGTAAACAAATCTCTGCATTTGAATACCAATAGTGATTACTGATTTGAATGGTCACTATAATTTGTAATCTACTCTACCTGAAAATGAAAACAAAGATAAACTAGGAAAATGACTAAACAAATAACTGTTCGTTAAATACTACTAGCTGGCTTGATTTGTTTTAATATTCTATCTTTTATCCAGATGATTCGGCGAGGGTGAAGTTACAAGTCATCGACAATGATCCTCATTCCGACTACTTCAACGCTTCTTACATTCCCGTAAGTAAGGTGGCATGTATCAATCTAGCTAAGCATTGATTTGTAAAAACATTGTCATTACAATGTAATTTCATTATGATGCTTTAATTAAAAGTGGATTGTCGGTGAAGGAAGCGTCCCATATGAAAAATATGAACCAAATTATGCAACAGAATAAAAGACAAATAAAATATTGTTGTGTTAAAAGTACTACGTCTTATTTGCGGCCAAAACAGTAATAAAGGTTAAAATACAATGGCTTTTCATAATATAAAACTAATTTAGTACTTCCCTCAAAACATAAAGGCTTGAAAATGCCTTTTTGGGGTGAAAATAACGAACGTTAGTTGTCGGATCGAATTTAGCGACCGCGGTCGTTCAATTAAATAGTCTGATTTTCAGACCTTTGTACCGAATGGTCGTACTTTTTGTGCTGCGTAAAGATTCAATCAGCTCAATTTTGCTCATTACAAGAAGTGGGCAAGTGATGTGGACAAATACTCATGAACTCTTGTAGGCCTACAGCTCATTTCATGCATGTTATTACCACCCCAAAAAAGTCAGTCACTCAATAGTGTCTGACAGTGACGTCTAGAAAGTAAACTGGTTTCCTTGCATAATGTGAATGCTAGGGCGTTTAAATTTCACAGATAGGACATACGTGACATATTCATAATTCCTGCAAAGTTCTACAGAATTCGATGTTGGCTGCAAAATGGATACACTACCTTTAAAGGTACTATGTCCCATTTGCAGGCCATGAAAATGATAAGGTTGAATTACATGAAGTAGCATGAGTTGACGGAGTCCTTGAAGTAGAATACACGTTTTCTACGCCAGATCTTTATTCCACACACAATCACACACACCCGTGTATACAATTGCGCACACACACGTTCGCATGCACACACGAACACACCCAATAAACAAGTAATGGAGACCCCAACATTGGTTGAAGCTGTAAATTAATTCCGGATATGCCTTGAATTTGTATGTTTTTTCTTATCAATTAAACAAAAAATAAAAATCCTAAGAGAAAGCAGTGTTATAAACAGAGACAAAAAGATTCCCTCAAGGTTTGATATAAATTAAGTTTTATTTTGATGTACTTTTGATAAACTTATCAATTATCCCCTTTTTTCAATAACAGAGTTTTGACAATGACAAGGCTTACATTGCATCACAAGGTATGTCTATTCTAATTTCTCCGTCAAGTTTAAAAAGAAGTAAATTATAAATACAAATTAAAATACATGTATTTTTATGTTACTGTGAAGTAAATATTTTATTCTTGTATAAACGCAAAAACTAGATTGACGTAAGACATTAGTCATTGCCATAAACCTATGGAAACCTTGATTTTCCGATGAGCCATAATCTGTGTCAACTCATCATTCTTTATCATAATGTCATCCCTTCTTTCATTCGAATCATTATCATCATCGTCATCATCATCATCATCATCATCATCTACATTGTCAATATCATCAAAATTTGTATTTTCAATTACCTATCCGTTTCTGCTTAATAAACGTGTTAATCTATTTCATGAGTTTTTTTCTGTGGCTGTCGTAGTAATCTGCTTAAATTGACAGTCCTTCTTTCGCAAATAATTTGATAATGTTTTATATTGTTTGGGGAAATTTAGTATTCATGACAGTTTATCAATTTGTTTTGTTTTTTAAATAACGATTTATATATATGTATTTGCTTACTTGATTTATTGTCAGAAAAATACTTGTACTTTATTATTGTTATCGAAAATTGTATACTTACATGAATGCAGAAGAAAATCAAATCAAATCAAAACATAAAATCAGATAATAATTGTATTTTCAAGGACCCAACAATGCGTCAATGGATGATTTTTGGAGGATGGTCTGGCAGGAAAATGTGACGACTATTGCCATGGTAACGAAGCTCCAGGAAGGAGATAAGGTCAGTCAATAGTATTTCCAGTCGAATTAATTACTAAAATTTCAGCTTTAACATCCTTCTTCATGAATAATCAACACTTGGGTTGCTAAGGTATTTTTCGTAATATTGTTTCAAAATCCCTTTTATTTTGTTACCAGGGTCACCACTAAACATTCCTGACCATAATCACTATAAGAACGATGTGAATCTCAAATTATGCTTCCAATATATAAATGAATGATTTTTGTATATTAAAGTATACACATATCTGTTGATCGTGACCCCTGATTATATAGACACAGATAACATTAGGTACACCCCTAATTTATAATAATTGGAGGAAAACTACCCAGTTGGTGGAGATGGTGCACATTCTGCGTGAATAATTCTGATGACCGGGGTAATAGTTTCAGTAAAGCGCTTAAAAACGGTATTTCTTACAAAGTGCTACATAAATACATATCATTATTAGTATTACACAAGAACTCCACAATACGTCATCTGTTTCTGGTCAGATAAAAGCCTGCAGTTCTTTGATCTGACTTATTTCTGTTTGATTGCTTGGAATAGATCAAATGCCGCCAGTATTGGCCTAATGAAGAAGGTGACTCAGTGGTGTTTGGAAATATCAAACTGGAGCTGGTGTCACTGGAAGCGTGCACAGGTGGAGTTAAACGGAAAATGGGAATGAGAAAGGTAGGTTCATTAGTAATATCTGCATATATATTATTACGTAACATTGTGAGCCCTTTCTGTCTCTCCTTCGGTTAGAAGTTCACAACCAGTCAAATTGTACTTAAAGGGATCCGGTGACTTTGTCTCAAATTCTGAAACAATATCATGGAGTAAGCTCATGCTGCAATGATGATTATAAACCTTTAGGTCAGTCAGGCCCCATGACTTTTACAAGCCGAACGCCTGTCTTATTATGAAGATATTTATGATTGGAGATCGAAACCAAATTGTGCGTTTGCCAAATGGTATTCACAACACTACAGTGTATTTGGGGGAAACGAGTATGGTAAAACCGGTCACTCAAAGATTTTTACTTTTTGAGGCACTTCTTGATCATTTTGAAGCGCGATTTTGTGTAGGGCACCCTTACATCATATCACAGACAGGGCCTTGCATCTTAGATTTAACATTGTTAAACGATGCCTTTAATATGTAAGCATAAGATAATTTATACATTGTGATGACTTGGATAATGTCTACGAAAATTGCAATTTTAATGGTCTTTCTTCGAATATGTTTCCTTTGTGACTGCAGCATTAACGTGAATAGTATTGGCTTTATAATAAACACTACAGCAGCAAAGTTTATGTTTTAAAGGAAATATTCCCTGTTTTGGACCTTTGACCCAAATATAATAAAATATTTCTTGTAAATTTGCATGAATTTTCCCTTTCATGCAGATAAGGAGTAAAATATAATGTGAATTATCTGATAACGTATACAAATTGGGATTCGGTAGAATATTTATTTTTGATTACTATTTATCTTGACGTAGTTTTTTGTTTATCTGATTCAAGTTGTCATCAACTAAGTTTAGTCATGGAAACACTAACAAAAGTGACACCATTGACAACAAAACGGATTGATAATCGGTATACAAGTTCCATTTAAATCCATTCATTCTCACCGTACATGAAATGTGTTGCTCCCCTAACTAGGGTGACGACTACAGGACCGTCACTCAGTTCCACTTCACAGAGTGGCCTGACAAGGGTGTTCCTAAACATACCTCATCACTGCTCCAGTTCATCAAGGAAGTCAGAGCTGATCATGGACAGAACACTCATCCTCTGATCATCCATTGCAGGTAGGCTTCTTGGCCATTTTCATCTGAAAAAAAGGATCCCACAAACGCCATAGTCAAGACTTTAAAGAAATCAACTCAATGTCAATTTTGATATTTCATTGTATTGCTTTTAGATATTATGTTCAGATTACGTAGCATGTCATCGTGTGTGTGTGTGTGTGTGTGTGTTGGGTTTTTACAGACGTTAATCAATCAGATGTGGTTATTTACGTCTGGGGACCGATCTGATAACGTCATCATCCTAAAGACGTGACTCAGTTTCGAACCTGGGCCCTCGGCTGAAGCAATCTATTACTTCCACCGTTAGCTGGGTTACAGGCGCACGCCACAACGCCCATCGTAATGCTCACTCTTTTTTAAAGATGATGCACAATCAAGGCAATTGACATTGGCAAGGGCCTATTAATGGGTCTTCAAGATTTAGGTAATATTAAATTCTTTTAGAAATTCAACAACAATGATAGAATATGAAATGGTAACAGTCCATTTGAACCAAAATCGAGCTTCTTAAAAGAAGATGGATAATGCTCGGGTTATACTGCATGGAAACATTGTGTTCCACACTTATGCATATTTCAACTGATAATGCTTGAAAAATTTGCTAACTTTTGTTGTATCGTTCAATAGCTAGTGTGCGTGGACTTCGTTAAATCTGCAGAGAATGCAACTTTATACTTTAAAAAAAACAAGAAATTCACATTGCAACAACATGACTGGTTACTTTTTCTATCCAGTGCCGGTGTTGGTCGAACAGGCGTGGTGATCAGTATTGATAGCGTCGTAGCTCACGCCAAGAGAACTAGAATGGTAGATGTCTTCAACTTCGTAACGAACATCAGACAGAAACGACCATACATGGTCCAAACACAGGTCGGTTACCTCTCAAAACATACATCAACTGCTACTGCCGTTTGACACACTATCTTTTCAGTTTAGACACCAATAAGACCGATGGATTCCAATCTAATGCGTGCATATTTTTGCGGAGATTGGATTTATGATTAATCTATGTGACATATGTGGAATTAAAAAGAATATCACTATGCATATAAATGTAAACATTTTTATTTTGTTTGGTCATATTTTCTTTTGTGACGTATAAAACAGATTTTGTTGGTACTATTTTAATCTTGAATGATAAAAAAAATCCCCCTATACCAATGTACATTTTCAATCATTTCTTGTTTCTTTGTGTAGATTTAAATCAACTATGTATGAAAGGAATTGTATTTGATATCAAGACCATTAACGAGGAATGCGCATAAGATATTGCTTGTTCTACTCTTCAGTTATTATGCACACGTAATCTCGCATGTCGTAAATCTGAGATGTGTTAGTAGATGAGATGGAATTGATAACAATTTTGAAGCATTCGTTCCTTAAATGAATACAGGAGCAGTATGCCTTCATCTACGGGGCTGTCCTTGAGGATCTTCTCTGGAGGAATACCCTGATCCCTGTCATTCATTTCACTGATCATCTACAAGACTTACACACTTCAGTTGGTGGAAGTGGACGGTCCAAGATGACCAAGGAGTTCGAGGTAACACATTTACCAATTATCTACATAGGTTGATCGTTAATTAATGTCTACAGACAGTACGTCCTTTAGCTTATATCTATCTCCAAGGTCGTCTGCCAATGGTAGGTTCTCACCCTAGAGCCCTATATAGTTCTTTCGCCACCTCTCCTTTCATGAAAAGCCTACATGTATGGACGGAAGATTCAGGAAACATGGAAGAGAGAAAGATATATATATATAGAGAGAGAGAGAGAGAGAGAGAGAGAGAGGAGGGGGGCATTATATCTTGGTTTCAACGGAACTACTTTTTCAGAATACCCTGTGTCCAGTGGAACCACTTATGGAAAAACAGAAAGTATCCCATTCATAAACCAGCTACTACGCTCTTAGGTTGAAAATATAATGATGACGTGATCCGTGAATCTCTGAACTGTGAATCAAATGAATGGTGGGGTTTTTCCGAATCCGACTCGCAGCACTATCTAAACTAATTAGGCTTAGTGAATTAATACTTATTAGGAAGTAACTGTAATTCCTTGAGTGCTTTTAGAGCCTTGAGGCAGCTAGTAGATAATCAGACAATTGTATTAGCACCCTGAAACTTCCATGGGGGTGGATAAAATGTGCAGTATGACCGTAGGTAACATTAAAGCTGAATATATATGTGTGCAAGTGTAACAACATATACCAGCACCAAAGATGATTATTATTAAAGTAATTCGTTATGTACATGAAATATCACACTCTATGATTTTAATCAGACTTTGAAGAGCCTCTGTCCAGATCCTCCGCCTTCTCGAACAAGATCCGGACGCACACCAGATAATCAACCAAAGAATAGATACGGAAACAATCTACCATGTAAGTAATGTTAGGATATACAAACAAATCGTGCTATATAAACATTCTCAAACCTAATGCTTAACAGTTTAACATATTTTGTGGAATACCCAAGTTGAACTCCGGACCGTAATCGACGTTGTAATGAAATGAGTCGCTCTTTAATATGCGTTTTTTTTTTGCAGGGATGTCATTGAAATTGGGTGAACACAACATGTCACCCCTTTAATCTCCCTCAGTCACAAACGTGTCCTTCCCTCATTTAAAATCCTCTGCCCCGCCCCCTCCCCACCCCCCCCCCCCCCCCAAAAAAATGTCAATCCAATTTGGCTCCTGTACACAGTATATGGAGATCCCTCACATCACTTGAACAACAAAACGAGTCCCTTTCCCAATCACTACCACACACACGCACACACTCCCACCCACAAATGTTGAATACGTATTTGTGTTGGTGCACGATAGAACGCCAGGGAGGAACCAAAGTGCGCCAAAACTAAGTTTGGGTGATTTATTTTTTTCATTTTTTTTCTTGCCCTGTTGAAAGGTAATACATAGAGGAATACCTTAGTGAAATATTTAATTCCGGTATGCACAATAAGGGTATAAATTTACTACTTCAAAGAGCAAAATCCTACATATTCACAGTTTTAGTGCAAAAGTGACTTATTTTATAAATCTTTCAATTCAACATGAAGTTTTTAAGTTATTGATATGAAATTGCTCTCACATATTCCTGATAGTTCATTTCGTTGAATGAATGGGTTAAAATTAATAGAAACACAATCTTCATGTTATATTATAGGTTAATTCACTGAAAAATGGACTAATTATCCATGTTTTTTATAAATCCAGAAGAAATGTTTAGATCTCCGCGGTGTACCGCTTAAATTTTAATACCACCATTTTCTCTGATGTCTAAGCTTCAAGTTGATACCAAATTTGGCTGCCCGAATCTTGCCCGTTGTTATGTTAGAGCCGATTTCCCTTGCCACATTGCCCCGAAAATGTGGGTTTTTGGGGTCCGAGGCTGAATCATTTTTTTGTTTTCAATGATATTTTATTTTCTGCTTTTCACAAACAAGAACAAAATTTATAATAACAAACAATAACAAAATCAATACATAAAATAATCTGCATGTTCATATTATTCCATAGAATATGATTTAACATTCACAGCTAAATAATACAAAAGAACTTTTACTATTTACATCGATACTTACACCAATGTTCAAGACACTCCTATAATGTTTTAAACAAAAGATGGCGCTAGACCGCATTTGACAAGTTTTTTTCCTTTTCTTCCTTTCCCCAATAATATTTCATTTTCTCCATTGCTTTTCACAAACAATAACAAAATCAATACATAAAAAAATCTGCATGTTAATATTATTATATAGAATATGATTTTACATTCACATCTAAATAATACAAATGAACTTTTGCTATTTACATCAAATAAAGGATGAAACATGCATGCATGAAAAAGGCATGAACATAAAAAGACATTTAAGAGAAGAAAAAAAATGAAAAAATGAAAAATACTTACATACACACATACACACACGTGCACAGACACCCACTTAAAACATGCCTACATTTTGTGGGAATCTCGACCATTATATCAGCCATGTCCATTCCATTGCTTCTATTCGCTTTCCTTATTTTATCTATTCTGCACGAAGCTATTCTAAATTGTCCCACTTTCTAAAATGATATGTGAGTGTACCTCGGTCCCCAGCTAATTTCTTCTCCTCCTTTCTATTTTCTAATAATCTTTTCTTAATCTCCAAATAAGTTGGTGGTTTTTGTCTATTTTTACTATCTATAAATATCATATATTTTATCAAAATTATGATATGATTTAATAACTGTTCCTTCCCTATGTTAAACTCAACTACCCCTACATGGATACCTTTCCAATTTATATTTGTAATCTCTACTAAATTAAATAAATTCCCACACTCTTCCCAAATTGGTTTTACTTTCTCACAAAGACAAAATAAATGCTCATAAGTTTCTTCATATTTACCACAAAAAGAACATAAATTACTATCAACCATTTTAAATGTATATAAATGTAATTTAGTATATATAATATTATAAAGCATTTTAAATTGAAATTCTCTAAGCTTACTATTCAATGTGCACTTTCTAAGTCTTTAAAATATTAGTTGTATATCTTTTCCATGAATATTATAAGTCTGTTCTAAATGTCGTTCTGCATACGATTTTTCTACTCTCTTATTTAATAAAAAAGCGTATATAATTTTTGAGGTTATTTGATCTAACATATATACCTTTTCAAACATAATAATATCCATATCTAATTCCCTATCTATATTTGAGTGAGTATTTTTATTTAAAAATTGTTTCAATGAAGACGGGATGCCAAGAAAAATATGTTGTATTTTACTAATTTCTAAACTATTTAAACCTTTTCTTTGAAATTCCTCATTAGATTTTATATTACCTTCCTTATCAACGATTCAGTTTCACATACTTTTTTGCTGAAGGTTTTGTTTACATTTGGTTTTGGACCATCATTTTGTAGATGGGTGGAGACTATATATAATAATGCTCAAAGTTGTGTCTTTAATGGGGGCTCATCTACTGGGTACTTTGATATTAAGAGAGGTGTTAGACAGGGGGACCCCCTGTCCGCATATTTGTTTATACTTTGTATTGAAATTTTAGCTCGTTCAATATATAAAGACCCTGAAATTCAAGGATTTACTTTTAATAACGTACATGTAAAACAAATTCTTTATGCAGATGATATGACTCTCTTTATTCGGGACTCAAATTCATTTAAAAAGGTGGGGGAACTGTTTGAAAATTTTGCTAGAAATTCTGGATTAAAAATTAATAAAGAAAAAACTTTTATATTATTGTTGGGCCCTTCTCAAAATGAAAATATTGCTCTTCCATTTGGTAAAGTAGTACAAATGGTCAAGATTTTGGGTATATATTTTTCTTTAGATGTTGAAATTCAGGAAAGGACAAATTATAAGGAAATTTTGAGTAAAATAAAAAAGTTGTTGTCTTGGTGGAAACAAAGAGATTTAACTTTAATGGGGAAAATTCAATTGATAAAAACATTTATTTTGTCAAAATTGATTTATGTATCGGCGCTGACACCAGTACCAAATTGGGTATTTACAGATTTGGATAAACTGGTTTTTGACTTTTTGTGGAAAGGAAATGATAAGATAAAGCGAAATGTAATGTTCTTGGATTATTGTAGAGGTGGACTAAGATTAACGGACTTTCATTTATTTATTTTAGTGCAGAGGATTATGTGGGTAAAGAGACTTTTAACGGGGGATGCAAACATGGGATGGAAACAATATTTTAATTATTTAACTAAAGATGCTGGAGGAATTTTGATATTTTATAATAATGCAACCGTAGGTATATCTGAATTAGTATTACCAGCATTTTATAGAGACATGTTGGATGTTTGGATGGCTACGAGAATATTTTTGTTAAAGGAAAGTGTTTCTAGGAGGAATGAGATTATCTATAGTAATAGATTTGTTTTTATCGATGGTCATGTTCCTTTTGATGAGGGATTATTTAACAAAAATGTGTATAAGTTGCATCATATTGTTGATAAGGAAGGTAATATAAAATCTAATGAGGAATTTCAAAGAAAAGGTTTAAATAGTTTAGAAATTAGTAAAATACAACATATTTTTCTTGGCATCCCGTCTTCATGGAAACAATTTTTAAATAAAAATACTCACTCAAATATAGATAGGGAATTAGATATGGATATTATTATGTTTGAAAAGGTATATATGTTAGATTAAATAACCTCAAAAATTATATACGCTTTTTTATTAAATAAGAGAGTAGAAAAATCGTATGCAGAACGACATTTAGAACAGACTTATAATATTCATGGAAAAGATATACAACTAATATTTTTAAGACTTAGAAAGTGCACATTGAATAGTAAGCTTAGAGAATTTCAATTTAAAATGCTTTATAATATTATATATACTAAATTACATTTATATACATTTAAAATGGTTGATAGTAATTTATGTTCTTTTTGTGGTAAATATGAAGAAACTTATGAGCATTTATTTTGTCTTTGTGAGAAAGTAAAACCAATTTGGGAAGAGTGTGGGAATTTATTTAATTTAGTAGAGATTACAAATATAAATTGGAAAGGTATCCATGTAGGGGTAGTTGAGTTTAACATAGGGAAGGAACAGTTATTAAATCATATCATAATTTTGATAAAATATATGATATTTATAGATAGTAAAAATAGACAAAAACCACCAACTTATTTGGAGATTAAGAAAAGATTATTAGAAAATAGAAAGGAGGAGAAGAAATTAGCTGGGGACCGAGGTACACTCACATATCATTTTAGAAAGTGGGACAATTTAGAATAGCTTCGTGCAGAATAGATAAAATAAGGAAAGCGAATAGAAGCAATGGAATGGACATGGCTGATATAATGGTCGAGATTCCCACAAAATGTAGGCATGTTTTAAGTGGGTGTCTGTGCACGTGTGTGTATGTGTGTATGTAAGTATTTTTCATTTTTTCATTTTTTCTTCTTCTCTTAAATGTCTTTTTATGTTCATGCCTTTTTCATGCATGCATGTTTCATCCTTTATTTGATGTAAATAGCAAAAGTTCATTTGTATTATTTAGATGTGAATGTAAAATCATATTCTATATAATAATATTAACATGCAGATTTTTTTATGTATTGATTTTGTTATTGTTTGTGAAAAGCAATGGAGAAAATGAAATATTATTGGGGAAAGGAAGAAAAGGAAAAAAACTTGTCAAATGCGGTCTAGCGCCATCTTTTGTTTAAAACATTATAGGAGTGTCTTGAACATTGGTGTAAGTATCGATTTTCATGAAGGATTCGTGTTCATAAATCACGGCGCGAGGGGGCGCGTGACACTTGTTCTGACACCGCGGACCAAAATAAACACATTTTTCGGGGCAATGTTGCAAGAAATACGGCTCTAACATAATAACGGGCAGAATCGGGCAGCCAAATCTGGTATCAACTTAAAGCTTAGACATCAGAGAAAATGTTGGTAATAAAATTTAAGCGAAAATCCCTGGAGATCCAAACATTTCCTCTGGATTTATAAAAAATAAATCCCCAAACAAGAGTTTTGGCGCACTTTGGTTCCTCCCTGGCCCACTGTGCGCCGTGGTGAGATGTATGACGATGCCAAAGGCACATGAAACAACACTATACGGATTGTCAGGAAACGGTGCAAGGTGGAGATGGTGTCGTGGTTGGGGGAGGGGGGGGGGGTACTCAAAGCTTTGGATACGTTCAATGTAACTTGAAGGTGGAGAGGTGATATCACGAAAGATTTTCTCGGGGATAGAGAGGGGAGGGGCGCTGGGCGGAGGGGGGGGGGGGTCTTGACCCCATTCCTGCCTGGATCCATCCGTATGCCTGGCATGTATATAAAGAGACCTAAATAGCAAAACTTAAATAAATACATATATATATATATATATATATATATATCTCCATCAAAGAATATATTGAAGAGCTTGATTCCAAAAGGAGCTAAATCCGTATTTTATCAAAATACTATATGGGGACAAAATGCACTATATCACATTCGAAAATTTCACCAGGGAGAATGAAAAAATATAGGTACAATATCATGTTTCATTCCAAAAGGAGCTAAATCCAAATCGGTTTCATTCCAAAAGGAGCTAAATCCACGTTGAGTAAATCACCTTTTTTATTTCTCCACTTTCCCTTTAGCCATATACCTTCATGTTGTTATATATGTTAAAGGTGACGCCCTGGACCAATAATATATGATAACAAAAACAATTTACCAATTATTTCTGATTTTTAATGATTTTTTTTTAGATTCATGGATTTAGCTCCTTTTGGAATTAAACATGGATTTAGCTCTTTTTGGAATGAAACGGATTTAGCTCCTTTTGGAATGAAACTATGATATGTTGTTTACTTTCTTTTCGATAGGTTTTTTCAGTTGTGATTTCACTATCATTATTTAAAAGGAAAGGTTTGCTACTAAATTTTAAAAAATTTCAGTGATTTTATTGAGAAAATATGAACATTTTCAGGTACAAGATCATGTTTCATTCCAAAAGGAGCTAAATCCACGAGAAAAAAAATCTAAAAATGTATTAAAAATCAGGATTTTTTTTTTTTCTTATCATATATTATTGGTTCAGGTTGACACCTTTAACATATATAACAACATTAAAGTACATGGCTAAAGGGAAAGTGGAGAAATAAAAAAGGCGATTTACTCAGAAGTACACAAAGTGAATTTAGCTCCTTTTGGAATGAAACTCTTCTTATTTTTAATTGTAGCGTAACGCTGTTTAACGTTTTCTCATGTTTTCATACCATTCTAGTGCAGAGGAATCGTGTGATACTAGACTCCCCAGATCAAGATTACATCAATGCTAGTCAAATGAAGGTGAGAAGATCTTTCTGAGTCAATTGATTCAATGTACATGTGATGCATATTCAATTTACATTTAATCTAGTGTCAGGAATATCTGGAGGATTGAATGACATAATAAATACCGTCTACATATACAGACTCACAAATTTCCAAGTTGCAGCGGGTCCAAAATACATGTGCACGACTAATTTGCAGCCTACCAAAATTCTCTCGAATAACCCCACTTCTAAAGGAATTACACTGGTTGCCAATTCGCCAGAGAATTACATTTAAAATATTATTGATAGTCTACAAAGCTCTTAATGGTCAAACTCCTAGTTACGTTACTGAATTGTTGCATATCAAGTCTCAAACTCGTGGTCGTAACCTTCGTAGTACACAAGACACATTTATGTTGCAAATACCCCCATATAAAACCAAAGTAACCCTCGGGGACCGGTCATTTCTCTGTGCTGCCCCTAGATTATGGAATAAATTACCACTAGAAATAAGGAAAGCCCCATCACTAGATAATTTTAAATCAAAACTGAAAACTCACTTGTTCATATAATATGTATAGCACAGAATTTACGAGCTCTTGCAGCGCAATAGAATATATCCACATAGTTATTGCGCTTTACAAATGAATATTATTATTATTATTATTATTATCTTCATTTGACTCCTATCCAACACAAAAACAGTAGACGTCACGAGCGTAGACCAATTGCCATTATAACATATTGTGCTTTTATCAGTATTATTGATATTATTGATGCTTAACACAAACAATATTCGTTTGTGCTGCCTCGTCGCATTTTAGTGACTTGTTTTAATACAAAAGCTTGCAAAATGAGTTTTACAACTGTATAATGTGCGCTTTACGTAGATGGATGTCATAATTATCATAATCAAACTTTTCCAGTTTCCATATCTTTAAATAGTGACACCCACTGTCATTGAAATGTATATCCATCCTTACCCCTTAAAGTACATAAACTGTCGCCATTATGATATGGAATGTACTATATAAGATATAAGAGTTGTTATGTCTATTATGAAGTATCTTGGAATTAGAAATTGATTGTTAGTCATGAAGGGGATATAGGATGGGGCTACAGTTCATTTAGTGAGCCCCTCTCCACCTAGGGTACATGTACTTCAAATATTCTGACACTGGCAGCTCTAGTAGCATTTAATGGCAATATAAGTAGGTAGCGAGGTTCTCATGTTGTAGAGGTGTCGTGGTCGAGTGGATATGTCACCGGACTGTGGATCACAAGGTCCGCGGTTCAAGTTCCGCCTCGACACTAAGTTATTTGGCAAGACAGTGATCTACATTTGCCACTCTCCATCCAGGTGTTAAATGGGTACCCGGTCGGATGCGAAAGTTAATGTGGTTGGATTAGCAAGTGTGCGCTTGTAAAATGGCGCCTGGCTGAAATGCTCCCCTGGAGAGTGAAAATGTACATACATTGTGTTGCGGGCAAGCCTGAATCCGATGACCGGGGTAATAATATATGCTGCGACTAGAAACAAAGTATCAGGCGCATTATAAATGTAAATAAATGTGAGCTATTATTATTATCGTATATTATAATTATTCTTTCGTAATCTTTCAGGGAGTCCACTGCACATTCGTGACAACCCAGATGCCGCTGCCAACCACTGTGTCTGATTTCTGGTCTATGGTCGTAAACTCTAAACCATCCACTATCGCCATGCTTAATGACAAGAGCCAAAACGATAAGGTAGAAGAACGAATAAATGCCAATTGTTAAGTTTGGTTGGTTAATGATTTGTCGCACTTTTAGTTTGGGAGATTTATAGACCTTCCTATTTTGCATTGCTTCTTTTTTCGTATAAATATAATCCTTAAAGGTAAAGACCAGTATTGGAAACGCCCCAATTTCAAAAAATGAAACGGAAGCTCTCATTACCAATCATGTGAAAGAATATGTTTTGACTAATACATGATGATAAAAAATTTGCCGGGAAATCGCCTACTAATTCATATATTTGGTAAATTTGTTTCTCTCATGGTCTGTGAGAGATATAGGGTAGTCCCATATACATATTTCTGTGTATAGTGCTTGTAACTTTACGAAGAATGGGCCAAATTTCTTATCATTTTGATGATTCAAGAACCTTGCAGATGCTAGATGCTAGATGATCAACCTTTTCTGATTGATTCCACAACGTTTCTTTCACAATGCAATCGCATGACCATAACTGGTCTTTACCTTTAAGATAATCAATTTAGATGTTTAAAGATTGATGTCCCAAGAGTGGCGCAAGAGGGGGGATAAGATCCTTGTCAGTAATAATAACGAAGTAATAGAAGTAGTAGTAGTAGTAGTAGTAGTAATAGTAGTAATATAAGTAGTAGTAGTCGTAGTAAAAGTAGGAATAGTAGTAGTAGAAGTAGTAGAAGTAGTAGTAGTAGTAGTAGAAGCAGTAGTAATAGTAGTAGTAGTAGTAGTAGTAGTAGTAGTAGAAGTAGTAGTAGTAGTAATAGAATTAGTAGTCGTAGTAAAAGTAGGAATAGTAATAGTAGTAGTAGTAGTAGAAGTAGTAGTAGTAGTAGTAATAGAATTAGTAGTCGTAGTAAAAGTAGGAATAGTAATAGTAGTTGTAGTAGTAGTAGTAGTAGTAACAGTAGTATGAGTTGTAGGAGTAGCATTAGTAGTAGTAGTAGTAGTAGAAGTAGTAGTAGTAGTAGTAGTAGTAGTAGAAGTAATAGTAGTAGTTTTAGAAGACTATAGTAGAAGTAGTATCATAATAAGAAGAAGAAGGTCGCACGGGGCTAGTCTTCCACACTGTCCGTAACGCTCATCTAAAAACTAACATGGCTTAAAGTAGTGATGCATGTACTAGTTATAGGGATTCAGGGAAACCAGTGCACCATGAAAGAAAAGAAAACGATAAGAGCGAGAAATATAAACACGATAAATAGAGTGGACGGAAAAGGAAGGACCAACATTACTTACGTTTTATATATAATCTCACCTCTGCTCCTTCTAGAGTTGTGCACAATACTGGCCTGATGCTGACTCGGCTCAGTTCGGATCATATTCAGTTGCAACCTTATCAACATCATCTGATGGCGACGTGACCACTCGGCAAATGAAAGTTACCAGAAACTCCAACGTATGTCTTATTTTATATGTGTTTTTAACGATGACAGTAATTGCTGACGAAGGGGTAAGGAACGTTGATGCCCCCATTTGATTTTTTTTAAACGATCGAGCAACCTAATATTTTTAACAATCCACATTATAAATTTCAACGAAACGGTTTTACAAACTGGATGAAAAGCGGCTTGATGAATGTAAATCATTGAGATATCTGACCATTGTTGATATCACGCCAAAAAAGGATGGGAATCTTTGTCAGAACTAGACCTTTTCTTTAAATAACTAGTTCATTTTTTAAACATAGAAGCCAAAAGTAAAAAGCCAAAGTAACATTATTATCCATTTCTGGTAGAACACGAAGATAAGATGCAATTTTGTGACAAATTCTAATGCGCCTTATAAATCCATTGTCCACGGATTATTTGGTTTCGTTGTCTTTTAGGCAAGTCACACCGTTACTCAGTACCAGTTCCATGGATGGCCTAAACATGGATCAGATCAACAACTAGGGGCTAGGTCATTGATCAAGCTCATCCGTGCTGTAAAAAGTTCCACTAACAACAAGAAAGAATTCTCTATTCTTGTCCATTGTTTGTAAGTCCAGGATCTTTTCAATGCTTATTATTCCCAGACAGTCGCAATTGATGCAAAGTCCATGGAAACCGGATTGACCCATAAGTACTTTGTTGAGGGATATTTTTGGCAAACAAGATAATAGTTACTACAAATTTCAAAATCAACTATAACGTTTAATAATATGTTTACTAAAGTTATGCAATGTGCATACCTCTTGAAAAAAAAAATTGCATCGGCAACTTAAAAACCTAATGGCTTGTTAGACATATCAACAGTTAATTAAAGATGCTATTATGTACAACATAAATACCTCAGAGCCAGGGGTTCTCGAGAGGAACCTGCAGGAATTGAAATACTTTAGAGAAGGTCTCTTCAGTTATGATAACTTTATTACTAAACAGGAATGTTATTGGATTACATTTTGAACAATAAATTCACCAAATAGTAAATGCTTATTGAATCTTGATTACTGTAATTCAAACATGTTTACTTTTTGTTTGGAATTCAAGGAGTGGTGCCGGGCGAACAGGTGTGTTTTGTACTGCTATGGAGTGCATCGCTCAGATAGCTGAGGGAAATTCCGTCGATATTTTCCAGACAGTCAAGATACTGCGAGCTGACAGGATGCAGTTCGTTCAAACCGAGGTATGACAAACTGACTACTTTCTTCAGCACACTGGTCACATATAGACATAAAAAGAATGCATTAAAAAAAAATCAAAAAAAAAAGAAAATCGATATTGTTGTGAAATAGGAAACCAGCATTTATTCCGCACAGTGTATCGCTTCATTGCTACATACACATTGGACCCCTTTAACTCATCAAACGAGTGGTTTCCAAAACAGAGATAAAGCCCAAAATACTATCAGATAAAGAGAGAAAATAATTTCGTACCATCTATAATTGCGTCATGTAAAATGAAATTCTTGTTGTGCCATGGTTTACAATAGGAAAAGTTAAATAGAAATATATACTCGAAATATTGTGATCGTTGTCAAATCTATTGTTTCGTATCTAGTTAGTTTACATGTGAGGAATACAGCCTCTGAAACCTTGGAAATTCATGCATTGTGAACATATAAATGTCCCTCCTTATACAATATTATCTTTCTTCTATTCTTTATATTCCAATCTTCATTTCCCCATATCCATGTGTATGTATGTGAATAAGTATCAAGTAGTAAATTAGAACATTTGCTGTCTATAATAGGAGGAATATGCTTTCGTCTACGATGTCATCCGTGAATACCTGCACACTGAAAACTATGAGCAACTGCCATACCCGAAACCAGAGGACCACACGTACGGCAATGTAGAGATCGACTACCGTACACTTGACCCGGAAGAGAACCCATATGAGGTCACAGATCCGCAGGAAGCAGGCGCTGCCGCACTCGTGTATGGCAATGTAGAGACTGAGAGGAGCCAGGACAGACCGAAGCCAAAACCTCAACAACAGTGCTCCATATACGAGAACTTTGAATTTGAATCTTGAATTCATATACCATTGCGTTGGTTGTATGGTGCTCTGTATACGAGAACTTTGCATTTAAAAGCCCGCTGCACTACTTGTAGCTACTTGCGACCTCTCTATATTAAACAATGCCTAATCGGTGACCATTGGTCCCCATGATCCTCTTTTTCTTATGTTAACTGAGAGCTGAGTTGAAGAGATAACCACCTGTCCAGTGACCTTGCAGGGCGGTGTAATCCCTCCTGTAAACTAGTACTGATAAGCTTTCAATCTTAAATTTATATACCATGCGTTGGTTGTATGGTGCTCTGTATACGAGAACGTTGCATTTGAATCTTAAATTCATATACCATTGCGTTGGTAATTGTATGGTGCTCCGTATACGAGAATTTTGAATTTGAATCTTAAATTCATATACCATTGCGTTGGTTGTATGGTGCTCTGTATGCGAGAACTCTACATTTTAATCTAAAATGTATATAGCTTTGCGTTGGTTGGATGGTGATCTATATACGAGAACTTTACATTTGAATCTTGAAGTCATATAGCTTTGCGTTGGTTGGATGGTGATCTGTATACGAGAATTTTGAATTTGAATCTTAAATTCATATACCATTGCGTCAGTTGTTCGGTGCTCTGTATACGAGAACTCTACATTTGAATATAAAATGTATATAGCTTTGCGTTGGTTGGATGGTGATCTATATACGAGAACTTTACATTTAAATCTTGAAGTCATATAGCATTGCGTTGGTTAAATTGTACTCTATATACGAGAACTTTGCATTTGAATCTAAAAATTGATATATAACAATGGGTTGGTTGGATGCTTCTCTGTATACGAGAACGTTGCATTAATTGAATCTTAAATTCAAATAGCGTTGCGTTGGTTAAATGGTACTCTGTATATAAGGGATTTGAAATTGAATCTTAAATTCAAATAGCGTTGCGTTGATAAAATGGTACGCTGTATATACGAACTTTGAATTTGAATCTTGAATTCCTATAGCGTTGCGTTGATTAAATGGTACGCTGTATATACGAACTTTGAATTTAAATCTTGAATTCATATAGCAATGCGTTGGTTGGATGGTGATCTGTGTACGAGAACTCAACATTTGAATCTAAAATGTATATAGCTTTGAGTTGGTTGGATGGAGATCTGTATATGAAAATTTTGCATTTGATTCTTAAAGGAATATAACATTGCGTTGGTCCAATAGTACTCTGTACATAAGAACTTTGAATTTGAATCTTAAATTCATATAGCTTTGTGCTGGTTGGATGGTAATCTGCATGCGAGTACTTTGCACTTGAATCTTAAATTCATATAGCAATTCGTTGGTTGAATGATGGTCCAGAAACTCTCTAGATGAAACAGTATATTATTCGTTGTACATATTTTGGTTGTGGAGTAGTGAAACTATGGAAAATTTATTGTTCAGGTGTCGTGGTACAGGTGGTTCATTCAATTGATTTTCAATCCAAGGGTGGGGTTCGAATCCCAGCCCGGCACTATAATGTCCTATGGCAAGATATCGATACATATTTGTACATGTGCATTATTTTGGGTGATCGAGTAAATGTGAAGTTATGAAGTACGTACATAGGATTTCTTTTCGAAATAAGTATATACCTATTAATTAGTAAATAGTTGTATCAAATATTTGTAACCATGCAATATTCAAGGGTCAAATTATCTATCTTTAGATCATGCAAAAGTTATGCGTTTCTATATGTTTTGTTTTCAATAATGGCAAAGAAAACACATTCTTGGCTCTGACTTGATATCCACATGACTATGTATATGATCCCAGCTAAATCACAAACATGATTTTTTTTTAAATATATTTCCTTGATTATCTTGACATATTAGTCTTTACCATACCAAGATTTTACCAAGCGGTCGGATCTGATGGAGGAGGTATGTCAAAGAACATTTGATAGTGTATGTGTGTGTGGGGGAGGGGGAGGCACATACCCATGCCCACATTTACTGAAACATCACATAGCATAGAGGTACTTAGCGATTGCACTCAGCACTCCTTATCCTTTGAACTATCTGGACTAAATATACAATCACTATTGTCCAGTTAATATACCGAGATACTGGCCAAAAAAGAGGGGTTAAATATCTACAAAAAGCCCCTTTTCGGCTCAAGATTTATATTTCACACACTACATAACCCAATGAAATTGATATCATCTTGAAAGTGTTTTAGTTGTCATCTTTGACATAAAATCCATGGTGGTTAGAGGTTTTACTTTAAATTCATCTTTGAAAGTGGATGTAAACACACCAAACACGTCCTCGATACACGAATACACGTGTATGCATACAGCAATACTACACATATGGGCCAAAACTATGTTTTTGTGGAAATTGAATCAATAAATTTGGGTAGTGCTACAACTTTTCACTGAAAGGAGATATAGCTTCTTCTTTGCAAACGATATTGTCCATGTATATACGTGTGCAGATGAATTTGTTATATGGAAAATAATGATTTTCGATAAAAATTCAATATCTTCAGTGAAGAAAAGAAATAACTGAAATCATGTTTTTAAATTAAATTAGCAACTAATCTAAATTCAAGTAAAATTGGTATAAAAAAGTAGATAATTTCATTTCATTTCATATGACACCATTGGTTCAAGGGTTAAAAAACACATGTACAAAATACTATTGTCCGTCAAAAGGGCTGCTTTTTTGGACCCCCCCCCCCCCCCACGAGAACCCATATGAGGTCACAGATCCGCAGGAAGCAGGCGCTGCCGCACTCGTGTATGGCAATGTAGAGACTGAGAGGAGCCAGGACAGACCGAAGCCAAAACCTCAACAACAGTGCTCCATATACGAGAACTTTGAATTTGAATCTTGAATTCATATACCATTGCGTTGGTTGTATGGTGCTCTGTATACGAGAACTTTGCATTTAAAAGCCCGCTGCACTACTTGTAGCTACTTGCGACCTCTCTATATTAAACAATGCCTAATCGGTGACCATTGGTCCCCATGATCCTCTTTTTCTTATGTTAACTGAGAGCTGAGTTGAAGAGATAACCACCTGTCCAGTGACCTTGCAGGGCGGTGTAATCCCTCCTGTAAACTAGTACTGATAAGCTTTCAATCTTAAATTTATATACCATGCGTTGGTTGTATGGTGCTCTGTATACGAGAACGTTGCATTTGAATCTTAAATTCATATACCATTGCGTTGGTAATTGTATGGTGCTCCGTATACGAGAATTTTGAATTTGAATCTTAAATTCATATACCATTGCGTTGGTTGTATGGTGCTCTGTATGCGAGAACTCTACATTTTAATCTAAAATGTATATAGCTTTGCGTTGGTTGGATGGTGATCTATATACGAGAACTTTACATTTGAATCTTGAAGTCATATAGCTTTGCGTTGGTTGGATGGTGATCTGTATACGAGAATTTTGAATTTGAATCTTAAATTCATATACCATTGCGTCAGTTGTTCGGTGCTCTGTATACGAGAACTCTACATTTGAATATAAAATGTATATAGCTTTGCGTTGGTTGGATGGTGATCTATATACGAGAACTTTACATTTAAATCTTGAAGTCATATAGCATTGCGTTGGTTAAATTGTACTCTATATACGAGAACTTTGCATTTGAATCTAAAAATTGATATATAACAATGGGTTGGTTGGATGCTTCTCTGTATACGAGAACGTTGCATTAATTGAATCTTAAATTCAAATAGCGTTGCGTTGGTTAAATGGTACTCTGTATATAAGGGATTTGAAATTGAATCTTAAATTCAAATAGCGTTGCGTTGATAAAATGGTACGCTGTATATACGAACTTTGAATTTGAATCTTGAATTCCTATAGCGTTGCGTTGATTAAATGGTACGCTGTATATACGAACTTTGAATTTAAATCTTGAATTCATATAGCAATGCGTTGGTTGGATGGTGATCTGTGTACGAGAACTCAACATTTGAATCTAAAATGTATATAGCTTTGAGTTGGTTGGATGGAGATCTGTATATGAAAATTTTGCATTTGATTCTTAAAGGAATATAACATTGCGTTGGTCCAATAGTACTCTGTACATAAGAACTTTGAATTTGAATCTTAAATTCATATAGCTTTGTGCTGGTTGGATGGTAATCTGCATGCGAGTACTTTGCACTTGAATCTTAAATTCATATAGCAATTCGTTGGTTGAATGATGGTCCAGAAACTCTCTAGATGAAACAGTATATTATTCGTTGTACATATTTTGGTTGTGGAGTAGTGAAACTATGGAAAATTTATTGTTCAGGTGTCGTGGTACAGGTGGTTCATTCAATTGATTTTCAATCCAAGGGTGGGGTTCGAATCCCAGCCCGGCACTATAATGTCCTATGGCAAGATATCGATACATATTTGTACATGTGCATTATTTTGGGTGATCGAGTAAATGTGAAGTTATGAAGTACGTACATAGGATTTCTTTTCGAAATAAGTATATACCTATTAATTAGTAAATAGTTGTATCAAATATTTGTAACCATGCAATATTCAAGGGTCAAATTATCTATCTTTAGATCATGCAAAAGTTATGCGTTTCTATATGTTTTGTTTTCAATAATGGCAAAGAAAACACATTCTTGGCTCTGACTTGATATCCACATGACTATGTATATGATCCCAGCTAAATCACAAACATGATTTTTTTTTAAATATATTTCCTTGATTATCTTGACATATTAGTCTTTACCATACCAAGATTTTACCAAGCGGTCGGATCTGATGGAGGAGGTATGTCAAAGAACATTTGATAGTGTATGTGTGTGTGGGGGAGGGGGAGGCACATACCCATGCCCACATTTACTGAAACATCACATAGCATAGAGGTACTTAGCGATTGCACTCAGCACTCCTTATCCTTTGAACTATCTGGACTAAATATACAATCACTATTGTCCAGTTAATATACCGAGATACTGGCCAAAAAAGAGGGGTTAAATATCTACAAAAAGCCCCTTTTCGGCTCAAGATTTATATTTCACACACTACATAACCCAATGAAATTGATATCATCTTGAAAGTGTTTTAGTTGTCATCTTTGACATAAAATCCATGGTGGTTAGAGGTTTTACTTTAAATTCATCTTTGAAAGTGGATGTAAACACACCAAACACGTCCTCGATACACGAATACACGTGTATGCATACAGCAATACTACACATATGGGCCAAAACTATGTTTTTGTGGAAATTGAATCAATAAATTTGGGTAGTGCTACAACTTTTCACTGAAAGGAGATATAGCTTCTTCTTTGCAAACGATATTGTCCATGTATATACGTGTGCAGATGAATTTGTTATATGGAAAATAATGATTTTCGATAAAAATTCAATATCTTCAGTGAAGAAAAGAAATAACTGAAATCATGTTTTTAAATTAAATTAGCAACTAATCTAAATTCAAGTAAAATTGGTATAAAAAAGTAGATAATTTCATTTCATTTCATATGACACCATTGGTTCAAGGGTTAAAAAACACATGTACAAAATACTATTGTCCGTCAAAAGGGCTGCTTTTTTGGACCCCCCCCCCCCCCCCCACGAGTTAGGTGCGTTCGCTACAATTTTTTGTTTAAACCTTTGAAATATTGCGTTTTATGATTAAATCTTTAGAATAAACCAGCTGTACTTAATTAGTTTGTGTGGTAATGGAAGGCAAATCGAAAACTAAGCATGATTTTGTTTTTTGGCCTTCGCTTAATATTTATGTTCGGTTTTTTTGTACTGTCCCATCCAATGTCCATTTTTAAAAACTTAGATTCATTTACGAAAAATATTGAATATCAGTAAAAAAAAAGTTTTGATTACCTCCATTGTGTTGTGACTAATGTAAATCTGCAGTAGTAGTTAGGATCTTTCGTTGACGTAATGATTGTGAATTTGAAGGAAATAACGGTGTTTGTTGTAGAAACTGATGATTACCACAGATGTTAAAGAGATAGTTGAGTTCTGTTTTCAGACCGCAAATGCCTTCAAAGTGCATGGTTATTGCTCTTATTCTTATCTATGACATTTTTAGTGCCCTTTTAGAACCTAAAATTGCTATGAAGGTTAGTTTAGACCCCAAAATTTGTAAAAGTTAGCCAATATGATCATTATAAAATGGTGGTACACAAGTAATAGAAATCGTTATATTTATAGATATTTCAGCCGTCTCTGAACCGATTTTGATCAAACATAGATGATTTTGTCATTTAAATTGTGTGTTCTTTCAAATTTGACACTCAGTTTGTCATTATCTCACAAAAGAAAATATTTTGTGTAGCGCCCTGTGCAACAGAACTCAACTATCCCTTTAATTAACGTTCGTTATATTTTGAATTGCCCTCATCATTGAAATATCCTTTTCAGGATGCAGGTTTGTGTAGCAAATGCACTCGTCGACTGACTGATTTATATTGTAAATAAAGAGCAAATTTCATTAAAGTAATTATATATTATTATAATAACATAGAATATCTATCTATTTTCATATTTCATGTAAAACCGCTTTTTTTTTTTGGTATCTATTTTAACCACAACAAAGGCTGACAGTTCTTTCTAAGTGCTGCATATTGCATAATAATGTTTAATGTATTTGAAAATGATTAAACAATATATACAAAGTCACTAGCCTTTTCAAGCTGCTTGTAATTAAACTAAAAAGGTATGCTTATTTTTGGTAAAGTATATGTTAGATACATTTCTAGTAAAAGCTGATTCCACGTGGAATATATAGTCTTCGAATTTACACTAATCATGATTGTAATTATTAAAAAATTACACTATCTTGTTTCTCTCACTTAATGCTTTCAATAAAGGGTTGACTTCCCCTTTAAGGTTCATTTTCCTATGTATCTCTGTATAATCGTTGGATGGAAGGAAGAGATTTTATTTCTCTCTGTATTATTTGTATAACTTTATTGGTTTATGACTGCCGATTTTTTTTTTCGGTGGATGATTTTATAATAGCGATACGCACAGATCGTGGAAATATTGTGAGAGTATGGGAAAGCGTGTGTTTGTTTATTCATGGGAGTGAAAAGACGAGCCCCTGAAAACTGGCGAAATGATGGGAGGGGGGCTTGGGGTAGATGTCCTCCAACGGTGTTTATTTCTAATTCGATGCTAATGCTAAAATTCCGGGATTTTCCGGGATTCTTTCTCAATTTCTGTTTATAAATTATTGTGTTTTTTTCTTCAAATTTACAGCCATGCAAAAAATATGCTTATTTAGATGCCTTCATGTCCGGACCTGCTGAACAGTTGGGCTCGAGGGCTTGAGCCCCCCCCCCCCCCCCCACTTTTTGGAAAAAGATTGTTAAAGAGAAGAAAAAAAAGGAAATAGAGAAAGAAAGAATGAGTGGCCTGCCAGTGTCACAAATGAGGTTTCAAAATATGCTCGGGGGCTCCATCCCCTGGGCCCACCAAGGGCCCTAAGGAGAGACCCTGGATGCTCATCTGGTATTAATGATATAGCTTAAACCCTCTGGACCCCACCAACCCTGGATACTCTGACCGTAATAAATTGTCTAAAAAGGGCATCTGACTTCATGGGGCTCAGTCCCCTTGACCCCACTAGGAGCCCTAAGACGGGCTCCTGAATGCTCATCTGACCATAATTCAATGCCTAAAACCCCTGAGCCTCCGGGGGCTCTGCCCATTGACCCCCGCCAGGGCAAAGCTCCTGGACCTCACGCCAATGTACGCTACGCTCTACCTGATAGTTAACACTCCACAGGCCAAGTCCACTCCAAAAATAACTTACTTTCAATAGAAGCAGACAAATCAGACAAACTAATCAATAAAGTTTGAGCAAAATCGGATAACTAATAAGAAAGTTATGAATTTTTAATGACATGAAAAAACTTGGAAAAATCACAAGACAAAATTGCAACTCACTCATGAGTCTGTGACGTCATGTCCTCACTATCCACTAATTATAATTGTCTTTATTTTGATAATATAAATGTCCTATTTTCTCCCTAAGAATCTTTTTTCTTCTCACCAGCATCCAAGTTAGATTAATAGTAATACGTTTTTGTGTGGATGCACAGATATAGAGTATTTTTTCCCAGCTAAATCATGAAAAATGTGAATTTTGATAAACAACTTATATAAAAATCAATAATTATGAATATACAATATTCAGAAAATACCATCAATTCTTCAAAGTTCATGAAAGATTTTGTGAAATATTATGCACGCAATATGAAACAAATCATATAACTTGGGCAGAAGCATGGGAAATCAAGTTTTGGGGATAAAAAGGGAAATTAATTGGATTAAACTATCAGAGGCGGCGCGCCAGGGGGGGGGGGGGTGGGAGCAAGGGGGCACAGTGCCTACCCCCATTTTTTTCAAGTACCCCAAAAGTGCCCCTTTTGACATAGGAAAAGTACCCCTTTTACTTTGATAAGTGCCCCTATTAATTTTTCAAAGTGCCCCTCTCCTTTCCATCTCTGATATACGCCCCTTTCATTTTGACACGTACCTCTTTACGAGTTTCCCAGTTTCCTTTGCAAACGGTGTCCATTTTCCATTCTCATAAGTGCCCTTTTTAATCTCTAGTAAGTGCCACTTTTCGGGTACGAGAAGCGACCCTTTTCGCTTTTTTTTTATTTTTTATGTTAAGAGTGCCCTTTCCCTTTTAATAACTACCTCCTTTTCACTCGGATAAGCGCACCTTATACTTTCACATGTGCCCCCTTTTCCTCTTTATAAGATGTAGTTTTCGCACTGCGACCTCACAAATCTTAATTTTTTTTCGACCATCACACCCAACTGCAAGGTATGATGCTTAAGCAATATTTTATACGATGTATACAGATAAACAAATATTGAAATCATCCCTGATAATGTAATCAAATTATAGGGGTATATACCAGTGCCTAAAAATTGGTATATTTTCGCTTTGAGATTTCCCTTTGTAGGTGCCCTTTTTTTTTTTTAGAAAGTGCCCTTTTTTGTTCCTCCCTCTTTGGAAGCCGCTCCGCCGCCTAGTCTGAGAACAACTAAAGTTATTTTTAGGGTAAGTTCTCCTTTAAAGCTGACCGTTTTTATTTCTTGGAGGAGCAGTGTGTATTTGAAATGGTTTGTCACATATATATATATATATATATGTTACACTGGAAAGAGAGAGATAATGATAAAGATGATAATGATGATACTAATAGTAGTAACAATAATCATAGTAATAATAATAATAATAAAATTAGTATAATAATAATTAAACATGATAATAATAACAGTATTGTTATTATATTTCCTTGTATAGCGTTTATGTTTGTCAGACTTGACACTCATGGCGCTCCACATTTGTTACCCTTGTTCTGGCATGGCTGACTTTAAAGATAAACTTTAGTACTGGTAATGCGATTGCATTGTAAAAGAAAAGGTGTGGAAAGGATGAGAAACAGTTGATCATGTAGCTTGTAAGTATTGGTGTGCACTGCAAGGTTCTGGAGTCATCAAAATCATAATAAATTTGACCGAGTCTTGGTAAAGTAACAAGCACTCACATAGAAAGCTATATATGGGACAACACACATGGTGTCGGGGCTAGTACTACCTTGATTTCCTTGTCTTTCTATGCTCATTACTCAGCCAGTATACATTTTCTTCCAAAATTGTTTGGCACATGTCATTTATTTGTAATCTTGAACATTCAGTGTAAGTTTCGTTTGATTCTGTGAGAATTATTTTTTTTTTTACCAGTACTGGAGTTTATCTTTAAGGCGCCAAAGCATTTCAAAGAATTAATTCCTGCCGAGTACGCATCTATCCCTACGTGGGTCGAGTTTGGCAAAGATCGATTAATTCATGTCTTGCCAAAGGTCATTGGTGCCGTGGCAAGACTCGAACGCGTACCACGTGATTCTCAGTGCGATGACGTATCCACTAGTACACCACGACACGTTCTAACGCTTTAAACACATTGTCAGTTGATATTTTTGCTTCAGTTTATCAATTTTCATAACAAAAATAATTTTGGATTCCATTCAAAACAACAGATCATTCCTTTTCCGTTGTCACATGCATATAATTATAAAAACAAACCAAAAGTCGAATTCAAATTTCTCTTGGTAACTAAAGCATAGATTATTTGATCAGGGGTGCTCGTTTACAAAACTGCCTATCATAACGAAACTAATAAACACGCTTGAATCGATTTGTTTTGATTTGATATGTTTTATTAAAAATGAAATAATAAAGCTACATTAAATGAAAAAAACGAAAACCATACATAATAACATACCAATAACATAATTACACAATGTACTAATATTCGCCTTTATGCTACATAATGGGTTAAAAACAGATGTGACAAGAAAAGACAAGTACATAATTTATTACACGTTATAACAGTAACTCTTTGTTTAATTATACTAATAATGTATTAGTTTTTTACAGCTCTTAACTTAATACGAGTTATATTTTCCTTCAACATTTAGATATCCGAAGTAAAGAAATCATAGGACAAATCGTTATAATGATCGAAGATGAAAAGGAAGTGCATAGATAAACCGCAATCCAACAAAACTAACAATGAATGTTCAAGATAACAAATAAATGACATGTACCAAACGATTTTGTTAAAAAGTGTATTGGGGCTTCGTAATAAGCATGGAAAGAAAATTAAATAAAGGTAAGTAGGCCCGACACTGTGTGCTTAACACAGGTCACTGTGCGAGAATGAAAGTTGTGGTTTTTTATTGAAGATGATTTCCATCAATTTTTTGGAAGTTTGTTTTTTATTTTACTGGTTCAAACAATCAATTTACTGCAGGAAAAACAATCAACAATGAGTAATTGGCATGTTATCTCGGCATTCTATTCCCATACCAGAGCTAAAGATTATCTTAAAAGGTAAAGACCAGTTTTGGAAACGCCCCAATTTAAAAAAAAATGAAATGGAAGCTCTTATTACCAATCATGCGAAAGAATATGTTTGACTAATACATGATGATAAAAATTTTGCCGGGAAACCGCCTTATAATTGATATATTTGGTAAATTAGTTTATCTATTGGTATGTAAGAGATAAACGCACGTGTCGCGCACGTGTGCGTAGTCACATATACATCTTTCTGTGTACAGTGCTTGTAACTTTACAAAGACTGGGCCAAATTTCTTATCATTTTGTTGATTTCAGACCCTTGCAGTACACTCTAATACTTATATGCTAGATGAATGACCTTCTGATCGATTCCACAACGTTTCTTTCACAATGCAATCACATGGCCATAACTGGTCTTTATATTTGACGACAAGTATTGAGTTACTGCATCATAGCCTGGCTATTGACAATTTGAAGGCTATTTAACATTTGCAGGCAATTTTTACAACATATTGCCCGCTATTCTAAAATACAATTCAGTACGAGGATATAATGGGAGGGGAAAACCGCGAAAAAATTAAATTAATGGGAATAAAATGCCAGTGAACAGTTGAAAAAAGAAAATAAGCAGTTCCTTCTTCAAGTTAGAAAGAACAATATTTTCTTATATAATGAACTTCACAGTGTGCCTCTGTTACAGTTCGAGAACTTTATCCTCCTTTTTCCGACAGTTCGGAAAAATATCACAAAACCAAATGTCTTCTGGAAAATATGACCCTTCAAATGCCCTTAAATTTGAAAAACGAGTTGAAATCGTTAAAGACTGGACCCTATACTGTTGCGATTCCAAAATGATTAAGGCTTAATTTTTTACGAAATTTTGGGTAACCAATTAGGAGACCCAAAGCACAGTGGGCCAGGGAGGAACTAAAGAGCTAAATATGTAAAATAGAAAGATTTATAAAATAACTCACATTTGCACTAAACTGTGAGTATGTAGGATTTTGCTGTTTGAAGGAGTAAATTTATACCCTTATTGTGCATACCGGAATTGAATATTTTACTGAGGTATTCTTACATGTAGTGTCTTTCAACTGGGCAAGAAAAAATAAATTAAAAAAATAAACACCAAAAATGATTTTTGGCGCACTTTAGTTTCTCTCTGGCCCACTGTGCGACAGTACGAAGTATAAGCCTTCCTAACGAGCGCATGTTTACATTTAGGCATTAGGTTTTTCTTTGACTTTGTCATCGTTTTTGCATCTGCAA
This sequence comes from Strongylocentrotus purpuratus, assembly GCF_000002235.5. Taxonomy (NCBI): domain Eukaryota; kingdom Metazoa; phylum Echinodermata; class Echinoidea; order Camarodonta; family Strongylocentrotidae; genus Strongylocentrotus; species Strongylocentrotus purpuratus. The sequence continues at coordinate 2,262,915 of NW_022145526.1, forward strand.
CAGATAACAACGATGACGATACTAAGGATTACGATAAGGAGGGTGACCACGGTGATAATGATTATGACTTTTCTTGCTATCTTCCATTCGATAGGTTCATCGTGGTCAGCGAAGTTTGTAGTTTCTTCTGGATCATCGGTTGCGGTGTCCATATACTCTGCAGGTAATGAGAGGTGGTAATATAACAATAACAACAATTCAATTTTTGATACCAAGAGTTTAGTTTCAAAACATGCTTTACTTGTTAAACTACGTTCTAAAAAAAGTTAGGGAGATTGTTACCGTTATATAAACAGGGATGCCAGGTAGAATTGATCAGAGGGCGTGAAAATCACCTAGAATGAGCTATTTTGTACACAAAAAAGTTTAAACTATGGTCTGAAATTAACTCGCCAGAGCCTGAAATCAGGCTATTGCCTGAAAACTGGAATCCTGTATAAATAGATATAACGACAACTAAATCAATAGATAGAAAAATAGATACCTGAATAACCACATTAATGAATTACTTAATATTTAAATAAATGAATAGTCAAATTATAAAGAATATAACATGATCGTATTTTAACAAATACCAGGCTATTAATGAAATCAGTATGCATAAGCCGATACCAGATCAGTAAGATATAAAACTGTTATATAACTTGCTTGATTTATGAGTGATTGTGTAAGGTATTTGCAAACGATATAAATTATTAATTCCATGTAATAGACCAGTTCACGGTTAGCACATCTCTGCAATGACCCCGAATATCCACAGATCTTCAAAACATGAAGAGGTCCCACTTTGTACATTTTGAAATAATCACTCCTACAGCGATGCAGGTGCTACATAAATAGCCTTTGTTTCCCCTTTTCAAAGAATATTTGCACCTGTAATTCTGCCTGTGTATCATGGAATGCACTGCTTGTTCATTAATGAATAATGATTACATAACTTTCATGAGCACGTATCCAGTATTTCGTCTCAGTGTATTATACAATTTGTTCTGCAATGACCTTTATCTGCTCATGCTCAGACTGCAACCGTGAACTGGCTTATTGTTAAAATTTATCTGACTGAATATGATGCTTATCCAATCCGATATTTCGTCGAAGATACAAGGGGTTGAGGCTCGTTAAGTTGCGAAGCGCTAAACCGCTGGGGGTATTTCTTTGTATTACCTTTTAATGCCATGTATGTGAATGGTAACTGCGCGAAACAAACGACGGAAGGATTTCATTGTGCAACACAATGGGCTTTGAAAAACAACCATTTCCGGTCTTGATTAGTTTCGATACAGCTCTTTAACACAGTAATCTTTTAATGGACACAGTTAAATAATCTTAAATCCGTTCGTATATATATATATATATATATATCCCATGATTAAAGATAAGTTTGGATGCAGGGAATGATAACAAAAAAAAAATCCACAGAAACCAACAAAACTTACACTGAATGTTCAAGACAACAAATAAATGACATGTACCAAACGATTGTGGTTGAAAATGTATTAGAAATGGGCATAGAAAGAGGAAATCAAGGTAAGTAGGTCCGACACCATTGAGCTTAACACAGGTCACTAAATGTACGGATGAGAGTTGTGTTTCTTATTGAAGATGATTTCCACCAAGTTTTGTGAGTTTTTAAATTTTATTTTAATGGTTAAAACAATCAATCTACAGTATAATAAACAACCCAGAATAAACTATAGCCATGATCTCTCGACATACCGTGGCCCTACCAGAGCTAAGAATTAGCTTAAAGTCCGTCTGAACTAGTTTGGCCGGGGGGTTGGACCTCCCTGCGAGGTCACTGACAGGTGGTTATCTCATCAAATCAGACCACAAATGCCTTCAAAGTGCATGGTTATTGCTCTTATTCTTATTTATGACATTTCTAGTGCTCTTTCAGGATTAAAAATTGCTCTGAAGGGTAATTTTAGACCCCCAAATGTGTGAAATTTAACCCTCCCTCCCCCCCCCCCCTCCCCCCAAGATCCAGTGAAAAACAAACAAAGGTCATTATGTCATTTAAATTGTTTGTTCTTTCAAATTTGACACTCAGTTTTTCATAATCTTACAAACAGATTTTGTTGGTGAAGCGCCCTCTGCAACAAATTTCAACTAATAGTTTCCCTTGTAATACAATTCGGTACAAGGAGATATGGCAAAAGGGTCATGCGATTTAGCTAACTCCTTATCTATATTGGGTCCATGGCCGCGGAAGAAATGTCACGGGAACACGAGTTGTACAATGAAGGACTTTCTTTAATATTAATTTAATAATACTGTGTTATTTTATAGCGCATTCGCGTCTGTTGACATTTCAATGCGCTTTACAACAAAGTATAACAAGATCATGAAAGGAAGATGAAACAGAAACATATGTAGAAAATAATGAAGTTCTTACAGAGAGAACAATTACAACGTTACTTGTCCTTAATACTATTTATATGCTAATATGAAAAGATGAGTTTTGAGTTTAGATATGAAAGTTTCTTTGTGTTAGTGATATGCGCTGTACGAGTAACGTTCATTATAAATAATCATTATTAATGCTAACCAATTTCGCATAATAGTCCTTCAAAATCATCTAGACAATAGCACAGATTGTCCAAGCAGGTACCTCCATTTTGGCATGAGTTCTGGCTACAGTCAACTGAAGATAAGGGATACATTGGAGGAGAAAAACAATTCAATTAAATAAAAAGGCTTAACTTCTCGTTACAGTCCACTGTACATTCGACTCCTGGGAATTAAACAGTGGATTCCTTTATTTTAAAGTCCATTTGCACTAATTTGGCCAGGAGGGATTAGACCTCCTTGCGGGGTAACTGGCAGGTGGTCATCTTATCACATCAGCTCTCAATTAACATATGAAAAGGGGGACCATGGAGGACCAATGGTCACCGATTAGGCATTGTTTGCTATATAGAGGGTGCAAGTAGTCATAAGTAGTGCAGTGGGGCTTTAAGGCATAAGTTCATTTCAAAATCAACTACAGATAATAGGCACAAAGAAAATAAAAGCAGGAATCCAAGAACACACAAAAAACAAAACATACGAGCTCTCGTTACATACAGACAGATAAAAGTTTGAGGCACATGGACATTTTTAAAAGGGAATGCAATGTAGTGGCATAAATTCTCTCTACATGTCACTTCAGATAACAGGCACACAGGAATTAAACAAGGGAATCTCCCCAGAAATGAAATTAACAAATAAATAAGGGTGCGAGTTCTCGCCACACTCCCATGCAGATCAAAGGCTTAATAGCAAACCCAATACCAACATAAGTTGAAAGGGATTTCTATTTTCCTAGCTCGCCCCTCAATTTGAGTTCATTACATGCCATGCTTTTATTCATATAGACATGTATAACTATTACAACTTCTGGGCCGTATCTAACCTAGGGGGTGTTTCACAAATATCCTAAGTTGAAATTATCTCTAAGTTGGACTTAACTATTATGGAAAGACGTTCGCATCTATGAAAATATTTGGGAAAAGATAATTCAAAAGGCATAAAATGTTGATTCAAATCATTCATATTTTCTATTATCAAATAGATGTTGGGCAATTCCACGGTAACGGAAGGACACTCAGACAAGATTTTTGAACTTCAGGTTCATACTAAGAACTGTTTTATTAGTATGTATTAAACTATGGGGAACAAAATGTGTTTCAGTCAAGTGAAAAGCTTCATCAACTTCACAAAGTTTGGATAAACACTAATTAACTGGAAAAACCATGTCCATTTTTATGTCCTTCCGTTACCGAGATAATTAATATGCACATTCTTAAAGTACTTAACTATAATGACAATTTTGGGGGGAGAATTAAAGGCACTTATATAGGTATTATATCTTTACTGTTTCACATCTTATACTAATAAAACAGTTCTTTTAGTATGAACCTGAAGTTCAAAAATCTTGTCTGAGTGTCCTTCCGTTACCGTGGAATTGCCCTGTTCTTGATGTGGATTTTATGAAAAGTCTAAAATACTTGAATTTTCACTTTTGAACACATTTTCTTTTAAGGCTTCAAATGGCTCTCCATAATTTTTAAGTTCAACTTAGAGTTAAGTTCGACTTAGGTTCTTTGTGAAACACCCCCTAGATATGTTACTGGGTAGCCTACCTTGACACGTGAGTCCGTTTCCGCCGGTGACGAAACCTGTAATACAGCTACAGTAGTATGCACCGGCCGTGTTCTTACATTCGCCATACTCCACGTCGCAAACGGAGCTTTCGCTTTTGCATTCGTTGATATCTTCACAGGTGTGTTCCCCAGTCCCTTGCATGTAGCCGGAGTCACAGACACATTTGGCGCCGGCGTCGCTAATAACACACTCGCCATTCTCACAATGGGAACAGTTTAAATGAGCTAAAAAAAATGATAATGCAGGAATATAGGGTTACATGTATTTTACCTGGCTCGATGGTAAACCAGTGGTCTCGTAAGCTGGACGTCTCGGGCTCTCGGCTTTAAAACCGAGTCCATGCGCTAGTGCCCTTTGGCAAGGCATTGATTCTCATAAGGGATTTTTAGATTTGCACGACGAGAACGTGGACTGCCACGTGTGACATCCTTTTAAGGCAATGCGACGTCCTTAAAAGGATGTCACACGTGGCAGTCCACGTTCTCGTCGTGCAAATCTAAAAGTCCCTATTACCTCGGAGAGGACTTATAGTCGGCAGTTCAATGGTCGCTTACATACGAGTATACACATGCTTTCTTAGCAGTCAGGTAAAAAAAAAAGTCAACCCATCAAATCAAGCTGACCTCCAAGAAATCACGTGTCCTATAACTCTAGGTAATACGATTAATACCTCGCCGAAGAACACACACGCATGAACATCTTTTTGAACCTGAGACCTCCAGGTTATGATACCTTTGAAATACCACTGAGCCATTTAGTAGCCAAGTATTTTTCATTCAACTGCGTAAGCTACTTGTTTGTTTTTTAATCGAATGGGAATGTCACCATCATGATACAATTCAATTTAATTAAATTCAATTTTATTATTTCCACAATTCCATAACAAATGATAATAAGAGGATAGATAGCAATGAGGTGAAGGTATAATTAAATTCAACACCAATTAAAGGTTTATTACAAATTATAAAAGATCGAAATAACAAAAACATATCAAAATATGGAGGTTCAAACTAAGGCCGAAGGCCTATCATAGGCTATATTTTTTCCATTTTTTCAATCGTTTTGTTAGAACATTACGTTGTCAATAGTGTAACACATTTAGTGTTGTATCTCTTTTTCGAATCACTCTCCAGGCTCTAAGAGGCTGTTCACACCGGCAGAGATAGCGCGCGCTAGACCGTGCTATCTCTGCGGTTTGGAAGGTACAACGTCGTTTCGGTCCGTCCAACAGCGAGCCACGGCGAGCCAAAACGGCGTGCCACTGGAGCACCTCTAGGGGGTGGTCCACGAGAGATAGCGCGGTTATAGCGCGCGCTGGAAAAAAGGGGTACTACGATAGACCGCGCTATCTCATAGCGGTGTGAACAGCCTCTAAGGGAGCAGGGGTCAGGACTCTACAACCGAGCGCAGGGCATCGGGAGAACCTCTTATGCCTCGGTCACACCTTCGCGTATTTGACTTGCGTATTACCGCGTATTTATGGCACGCCGTTTAACATTTATTCTTATTTCTTGATATCAAAAAATGATTTTCTGTTGTAAAGCATTCAAGAATTTGATTTCTTGTTATCAAGAAGTTGATATCAAGAAATAGGAATAAATGTTAAAACGGTTTGCCATAAATACGCTTCAATACGTAAGCCAAATACGCAAAGGGGTGACATGGGCATTAGTAAGGGTCACACAAAAAAATGATTTTATGAGGGCGGACGAGAAGGAGGGGGGAGGGGAGGAGAGAGGGGAGGAGAGGAGGGAGAGATAGAGATGGAGAGAGAGAAAAAAACTCAACATACCCATGCACGTGACTCCGTCATTAGCAAGGTCATATCCATCATAGCAGCTACACAGTGGGGTTCCGTCGATGTTCTCACAGACCCCATAAAGCTCATGGCAGGGATACGCGTCACCTTCGGCCTCACAGGGGTTAGCTGGTGGTCCCATGGTTGCTTTATTATCATAAATAATAAGAAGAAGAATAGGAAGAATAAGAATGATAATGAGTCAAATAAGGCGAAACAAAAATGATGTTATATTGCCCTTTGCGACCGACCCAAAAATCTTGAAATCTACAGTCGGCTTTTTGAACCGTTTTTTAGAAGAAAAAAATGTATTAAAGAATGTATGATAAATATCAGGCCAAAGAGGGAGGGAAAAATATTTCCGGGCAACACAACATATTTCTTTTATGCCTAATAAAGGAGTATACAGATAGCACATGGTACAAATGACCCCAAATATCCACAAATCTTTTACACATGGAGAAGTTCCACATTTCCGGGCAATACAACATATTTCTTTTAGGCCTAATAAGAGAGTTTACAGATAGCACATGGTACAAATGACCCCAAATATCCACAGATCTTTTACACATGGAGAAGTTCCACTTTGAACATCTTAGAATAATAACTGCCAAAGTCCTAGCTGTGCTTCATGAATACCTTTTGTTTGCCCTCTTGAAAAGAATACTTCCACCTGCGTATCATAGATCGTACCGTAGGTGCATAAATGAATTATGTTACATAACTTTCATGAGCGCATATCCAGCATCCATCTCTGTGGGTTTGACCATTTTGGTACAAATGACCTTTATCTGCCCATGCGCAGAATGTATCTGTAAACTCCCTTAAACTAGTAATATAACTTTTATTTTCATTATTATTATAATCATTATTAAAATTGATAACATTATTATTAGTAGTAATATTATTTTTAAGTGTAATATTATTTCATATTCTAAATTCTTATAATTATCATTGTTGTGATTATTATCATACCATTAGTAGTGGTAGTGGTAGCAGTATTATAATTATTTCTGTATTTTATTATTACTACTACTACCATAGTCCAGAATCTGTCCGATCCTTTATAATAGACCAGTTCACGGTTAGCACATTACTGCAATGACCCCGAATATCCACAGATCTTAAAAACATGAAGAGGTCCCACTTTGTACATTTTGAAATAATCACTCCTACAGCGATGGAGGTGCTACATAAATAGCCTTTGTTTCCCCTTTTCAAAGAATACTTCCACCTGTATATCATGGAGTGCATAAATGAATAATGATTACATAACTTTCATGAGCACGTTTCCAGTATTTCGTCTCCGTGTATTTCACAATTTGTTCTGCAATGACCTTTATCTGCTCATGCTCAGACTGCAACCGTGAACTGGCTTATTCCCTACACACTTGATTCAAGCCGTCGAAGATGGCGTTCGCCGGGCGTCCTAATTTAATTATCACGCCATCATCGGCTGGTAGCAAGTCAGTAGGGTGAGGTAGCGTTGGTGTGGTGGAGATCAACATTAAATAGGCCAGATTCTGGACTACTACTACTACGGCAATTAAATTTCTTCTACAAAGCGCCTTCTGAAAATTTACTGAAGCATTATCATTAAAACAATAAATATAGCGCGACATAAATAGCATAGATTACAAACAAAAGAACAATAAACATAAACTTCATACTTTTTCAATCCTACTTATTTTCTTGTGGGATAATAAAAGAACAACAACATATAACGCAGTATTTTAAAGATTTTGTTTTACTTACAGGTGTCTGTGACTTCGGTAGTGCTATTCCCAGTGGCAGGGGTGGTGGCCGCCTGACATTCATAAGCAAACATGGTGCTGACGCAAACGGTGCCCTCACCACAAGGCGAGGAAACGCAAGGATCAACTGGTAGATTAACAGAAATAATCGGGAATTATTTGGTTGTACAAAAGAAAGCTGCAGCGGTGAAAACAGCTTCGCCGTAAATATTTACACTATTTAAGCGAATTCTTGGTTTTCACATGGAACCAAAACACTACATGTAACCTTAACATCATTGTTTTATGTCAATTAATGCAGGGCAATGGTTTAAAACGTGTACTTAAAAACCGTCTTCATAAAAAACGACTTCATTAATAACCAATGCACCTCCTTCATAGTTCGAGTCCGTTAATCTTGCTATACAGCTTTTTCTCCACTCTGCATATAATTGGCAGATGAGTCATGACCCATATGGCATCAAGTCTTACATAACATAACATTCTTACTCTTAATATCTTTAGTAATGACGTCACGAGTCTGTCTAGTAATACGACTCCATGAACTACCTTCTTCACTGACGAACTCTTTCGTGTCCGCTACTCTTCCTAATAAGCTTTTATCAGCTCTTCAAATATTTATTATCATATATGACCCATATGGCTATTCATATAATATAACATGTTTGTTCTTACTATAGTTAATAATTACGTCACGAGTCTGAGTAGAGCGCTTTCGCAAACACGGCGGAAGGCAAAGACGACAGTAACGCGAGCGAAAAATCAATCTGCGCATGCGCGAACCAGAATTTTCTCCGTCTTGTTGATTTTCACGACCGTGCTCGGCCATACTAACGTTCGTTCCCTAAACACGACGGAAGAGCTTTATAGCCGTAATTCTCCCGTCGTGTTTGCGAAAGCCATGACTTACCATCGATGAAAACTTTCATGTCCATTATTCCTGCTAGGCTCTGCTGCGTCCCGCTCACGACGATGTTCTGCTCAAAGCCAACATTGGTCGGATTCCCCAGCTCGATGTGACCTATCCCGCCCCTAGTACTGTCGGCCCAATAGAACGTACCGTTGTATACCACTATGTGTTCTACATGTCCAATCGGGGTCGATATATTGGCGAGGGTACTACGAACATTCGTCGTTGTGTCGTATGTTTCGATACTCCCAAATCCGTTGATCCAATAGAGCCGGCTATCTGTGGGGAGAAATATTCAGAAATCGGTGTCGGAACTGGCATTCTTTTTCAAAAAAAAGGAGGGGACGTCTTGTTAATGACATACTTTAACAGTACTTTTTTGGTAATAGATCAGTCGTACATAACATCTGAGCAGCAACGAACCGATATGATAAATCAATTTATAACTATGCATACAGGGACAGCCGGTATGACCAGCTGTGAACGGTTGCATGTTGATTCAGTACAGATATTAATCTACATTTGCCACTCTCCATCCAGGTGTTAAATGGGTACCGGTAGAAAGGAATTCCTTGAATGCTGTGAGCGCCGAAATCGGCTGCCTAGCAGAGCTGGGGTAATAGTTGGAGCGCTTTGAGCACCATGCATGGTGGATGCGCTATATAAATATCCAATATTATTATTATTACAGGAACTAGCTGGCTATCGTTCGCAATTACACATTATGTAGAACTACCAACCGAAAAATATCTCGTTAAATGACGTACCTTGTGGATTTCTTGTAAAAGCTGTCACATTGGCGAGATTTGTATCGACGATGGCCGTTGATTCACTACCATCCACCTTCATTCTCACGATCCGATCGCCCTCAGCAAAATACAGAAATCTGGAAAGAGAAAATTCGAAATCATACTAACACCCATTAAAACCTTAAATGTTGTTCAGTGTAAAAATATTATTGGATAACGAAAATCTACATGAGGGCAATGTTATGTTTCCAACCAACGCGATAACAACAATATGACAAACGTGGGCTATTTATGCTCAATTCATAGGAACAAGATAATCATAATTACATGCGAAAAGCATTACTCAAATTGTGCACAAGATTGCCTTAAGTTGGTTGGACACAAAATAAGTAAGGCATTTTTGTATTAGTAGTAGAAGTAGTAGTCACTATATTAGTAGTAGTTGTAGTGGTACGAGTAGTAGTTGTAGTAGTAGTAGTAGTAGTAGTAGTAAAAGAATTATGTAGTATTATCAGTGGTAGCAGTAGTAGTATGAGTAGGAGTAGTAGTAGTATAAATCTGATTAGTTGAAGTAGCAGTAGGAGTAGTAGAAGTAATATTAGTTGTTGTTGTAATAGTAGTTGTATTAGTAGTAGTAGTAGTAGTAGTAGTAGTAGTAGTAGTAGTAGTAGTAGTAATAATAGTAGTAGTAGTAGTAGTAGTAATAGTAGTAGTAGAAGTAGTTGTAGTACGAGTAGTAGTAGTAGTAGTAGTAGTAGTAGTAGTAGTAGTAGTAGTAGTAGTATAAATCGTATTAGTTGAAGTAGTAGTAGGAGTAGTAGCAGCAGTAGGATATCAGTAGTATGAGGAGAACTAGTACGAGGGGCGTTCAAAAGGTTCATAGCTCGACGACTATAAAGCGCTTTGGACGGGGAAGTAATTATGTTTTATTTTCCCGATTACAGGTGACGAGATTTAAGTTCAGCAGCAGCCCACCTAGGTATTAGAGCAACCGTTCAAACTGGAGTACCTGGGACTTTAACAAAAAAAGGACTATGTTAATGGAAGTTGTTCAGGAACTTTCAGTGATCTATTTCATGGTGCTCAAGCTGTGAAGTAAGCAAGAACATTTTGGCATTATGTTGCCACCAACTCCTCATAGATACCCTTCAGCTTCATCTGAGCACCATGAAATGACTGCACGTTGCTGAACAACATATATCGACATAGTCATTATTTCAAAGTCCCAGGTACTCCACTTTGAATGGCTACTCTTATACCTAGGCTGGACGTTACTGAACATAATATATCGCGTCATCTATAACGGAAAACATGAAATTTTGATCAGACATAATTACGACACTGAATACCTGACCCTTCGAAGTCGGCCTATGAACTTATTGAACGCCCTTTGCCTTATCATTTACCCGTTTGAGCCATCTACGCTGAGTCCATAGATTTGTGCCGCCAAGGTAGCCAGTCTTATCTTGCCGGTTCCGTCGACTCGGATAGAATTCAGTAGACCGGAAACCTCCCCGAACCAGTAGATCCTCCGATCTACTTCATTGAAGGCGATACAAAAAGGCTCTGAAGAAAAAACAAACAAACAAAAACATAAGGTTTGATATTATTATAATAAAAGATAGTCAATTCTTCGGTAATGTTCGGGAAAGTGTTTCGAAAAAACAGTTATAAAGCAGTCAAGATCATAATCGTTGAAGGCGATTCAAAAGGCTCTGAACCTCCCCGAACCAGTAGATCCTCCGATCAACTTCATTGAAGACGATACAAAAAGGCTCTGAAGAAAAATCAAACAAACAAAAACATATGGGTTGGTATTACTATAATTAACGATAGTCATTTTCTTTCGGTAATGTTCGGAGAAAATGTTTCGAAAAAACAGTTATAAAGCAGTCAAGATCATAATTGAAGGCTCGAATAAACAAGCAAATATAAGGGGGTGATGATATCATAACAGTTATGATATTTATTTCTTCAATAACGTTCAATAACGTTCGGAGAAAGTGTTTCGAAGAAAAACATTGACAAAGCAGTAAAGATCACACTCCTTAAAGGCGGTACAAAAAAAAAAGCCGTGAAAAGAAAGAAAGAAAGAAAGAACACAACACAACCAAAACATAAAGGTTCATATTATGATAATAGTAATGGCAGATATTTCTTCGATAATGTACGGAGAAAGTATTTCGAAAAAATAAATCCAAAACAATATACATTGTATATCATGCATAAAACGATATAAAACGGCTCTGAATAAACAAACAAACCAAACAACAAACTAACAAGGAACAAAAACTACTTTTAAAATCTATTTTTGTATATTTATCTATATCTTATCTTATTTATACAGGGTAGCGTTGTGAGTAACACAACTGCTTTCAAAATACTAAATGACATTTTTCTGAGTGTAAACTTTTTTTTTTTACTCACACGGTATACATTACATATACATTAATTCAAATGGCAACGAATACACACATGCACATAGAGTTGCTTTGGTCTTGGACCTCATCAGAGTAAATCGCAAGAATGAACAAAGAGTCGTCATTGAATATCTCTCTCTCTCTCTCTCTCTCTATGTATATATCTTTCTAGTTTTTAAAACAAGGACCTTAACGACGGAGTCAAATACCCAACAATATGGTAATAAAGTACAAGTTACACAGCCTTCAAGAAAGTTCATTGTCGTTTGTATCTGTGTGCCATCATCTATGCATGTATAAGAATAATATTCAGTTATTCACAAGTCATGCATTGCTATTTATACTGGTATGTTCGTGTTTACTCTCATAGTCCGAGGGGGTGGGGGTCAAAGAGTCAATAAAATTCTAAATTCTAAAAATCCATAAAATGTTCTCTAATGCCAGTACAATAAAAACATGTTACGAAACTGCTGGTAGGTAGTTAAACATAGTAGATGGTTGGTGGTTTTAAACTTCAAGTATCCTTCCATTTTGCGGTGGTCTATCCAAGAAACCACAAAACCTTTTTGTTTTTGTTTTTGAATTAAAGATGGTCGTTTGCCAAACGACCATCTTTAATTTTAAAAACGAGGATAATAAAGAGTTGAAATAAACGAGCAAAGTGGTAAGAAAAGTCAAGGGTTTAAACTCGGTGGAAATTATCGGAAATAACGCCCTGTACTATAAATGACCATTTTCAGACATTTTAGCGTTGGGTTGTACGGTACTCGCCAGAAGCCCTTAAAGACCGTCACCACTACTGGGCCAGAAGGGATTAGACCACACAGAGAGCCATCGAGGTCACTGTGACAGGTGGCTATCTCATTAACTCAGCTCTCATTTAACATAAGAAAAAGAGGATCATGGGGGACCAACAGGCACCGATTGGGGAAGTTTCTATATAGAGGGAGCAAGTAGCTACAAGTATGGCAGTGTGCCTTTAAGTGCCAGACGCTCTTAATCAGTTCAAAAATCGAATTTAACAATTGTGTCGGACAATGAAGGCTGCAAGAAACGTTTATTTGAATCAAACATCATGTTAAAGGCCTGATAATACCTGGAAATTCATCATGCCGAACGGTATCAAAAAACCGAAAAACTCTCTTCTGAAGAACTAATTAGAACATGCAAGCCCGAACAATGATAATATATTGAATTAATATAATTTATTCATACCCATGATCAAAATTACCCAAACGTAAGCAAACTAATAAAGAAAACAAAAAACCTATGGCAAATTAGAACAAAGGGACAGAACTGATCCTTGGTGACCGCCAAAGCTCAATCTTGAAACAATTGCTGACAAGGGCTGCCATTAAACCACAACCTTTATCATATTCTTAAAAGTTAAATGAAACACATTATTTCCTCTTCCTCTTCTGTTTCTCATACATATAATAACCAAAGCCAATAATCCACTAATAACAAAAACTAATGAGTGAGCCAAAGCTCGATCTTGAAACAATTGCTAACAAGAGCCGCCACTAAACCATAACCCTTTATCATCCAAAGCCAATGACACACATAATTTCCTCTTCCTTTACTGTTTCTTATAATTATAATGTCGTGTCAAGTCTTCTCTTTTTACCACTCCAACGTACTCAAGACACGCTATGAAAAGCTCTTTGTTAAACTATTTTATGTTTTTAAGTGGTACAGATTAGTCATCTCAAACAATACAGACTACCAGCACCCTTCCACTGAACACGTAATCCCGCTTAATCCTAAGAAGAAAAGAGGACAAAGAGGACAATAAAGGTCGTAAATCAACTGTTAATCCATAGATCAGCCTGATAATAATGGTCCTCATTTGAATGCAAATGTGTGACCACTTACTTGGGTATAGGTACTACAGCCATGTAAAACCATGAAACGCTCACTTCACCTGATGATTATGAATCAAAGGCGCTGGGGAAGTTCAATCTACGCCTATTGTGCATTGTATCTAGCGTTGTGTGAATTTATATTTTGTCCTGCTATATATACATGTATGTTCATGTATAATATACCAAGGATTATTAGATGAAAATTGAATAAATTGATAAATTAGTCAATTAATAAGCTTTTAGATCAATTGAGCAGACATAGTTAATTCAAAAGTTTTTAGATGTATTAAGGCTTTAAGCAGATTTTTTTCCTCAAGTTTTAACTTTTTAGTGAAAAATAATTGGATGTGTCTTTTCTACAAAGAGAAATGTATTACAGTGGACTTTCACTACGGAATCAATTCCCTAAAGATATTTCCGCTCATCACTTAATTCTTTTAAGTAAAAGTTTTTTAAATATTTGATTAAGTCATAGTATTTCTCACTACGGTGTCTTTCTTCTCCTATTATTCATTCCGATTCCCCTTGATACATGTTGTATTTATTGGTACCACCACCCCACCATCAAGTGTTTATTGTATGATACCAAAAAAAAAGCATGATATTAATATTGTACTTATAAGCAGGGGATAATTAAACCTATATGGTTTGTGTCCCCCCCCCCCCCCTTGCAGAGTCAACTTTTGCTTTAATGATTTTATATTTGATTGTAATAGTATTTTACTTTTTATGAATCTGTGGAAATAAATGGAATTGAAGTAATGGATTGAAGGAACTGTGCATTGTACATGTATGTATAGTTAATACTGATCGATTTCTTTCGTCTTTTGTTCATGAAGAGGAACATATATCTATTAATTCACTTTCACGATCCTGCATTGGAAATTTGTTAATGTTTAGTTAGTTTATTGAACTTTCAATGAAATATAATGCGTCTTTATATGAACAACAGATGAAATAATCGAAACAATGTGTACCCGCGCTATCTTCTTGTCAGGATTATCTAAAACGTATTCTAATCTGTTTCCCCTCTCTTGTATTGTATGTACTTTGTATCATTGTGTATTGTCCTAATCTCTTATTTTTTAATCTATAATTCCATACCGACTCCATCTACACCAACTATGTAAGAAGGCTTTGTGTCGATCGATGTAAAACAGCGGTTTAATAATTTGGGGTGAATTTTGACAATTATCTTGATTTTTCACATGCATTTCGGTGATATTGTTTTGCTGAGACATGGTAACGTAACGTTGCATCAAAATTGAAGAAACAACCACTCATTAAGCGGACACAGGCACTCACGCACATCCACCCATGCACCCACGCACACTCACATTAATGCTCGAGTGATGCATACATAGTATAATGGCATCCATGCGGAAGCTGGAGTTACCCTAATGGAGAGGCAAGAGTGACAACTTGCCAAATATGCGTGCTAAAAACACAGGACTCCACTATTACTATCATCATCATTCAGTTACACCCACACACTCACCCACATATTCTGCAATATTAGTACTTACTGACGCCCGGAACGATGGTGACCGTAGAGGGCTCGCCGTCCAAAATATCGCCGCCGATCTTATGTGGGTCCCTCTGTCCCCATATCACCATGTTTGTCATAGGGTCATAGGTCATGACCCCGGGTCGCCGGATGTGTTCGAAGAGAGCCCGTGTGTAGAACTGATTGGTCAGGAGTTCGCCAGGTCGTATGTCGCTGTAGTAGATACCATAATTGATCTGGTCCACGAAGAATATCTTGTCCACAGCTGGAAAGAGAAGATATATTTAGAATTCATTAAAAAAAATCCCTCTTTCTATATCATTCTCTCCATAGAAACTCTTACTTCAAGAGACAATAATTGAATTTGAAAATAAATTCTACTCAATCGTCTTTGTTGTTATAAATACAACTATGTAATTAATGGAATGTGTATGATATATAACAATACATTTACAAATGAGTAAATAAAATGTATGCATGTATAGATGAGCTACTTAAATATATTCATCATGAACGCAGGTCAAGACTATCAAGCTTTATGATATCGAGTGTCCCACACCAGCCTCATCACATCACCTAGCTTTTGTGATTGTATTTTTTAAATGCATTTTATTAGATGATAATAATAATAATAATTATAGGTATTTCTATAGCGCCGTCTATCTAAAAATTCTATTCAGAGGCGCATTATTTATTACCCCGGCTTTAGCCTAGCTGCCATTACAGTACTCGGGTATTTCAAGGAATTAATTCCTGCCAGGTAAATGAAGATTAAAGAGAAGGTTGAGTTCTGGAAAGAGGTGAAGAATAATTTGTGAGCGTAATAATTATTATTATGCAAGTGTGGAAGATCATCAGATAAGACATGTTCCCTGAAAAACATGGCTCTTCAAATGCCTTTATATTCGAAATATGTCAGTAACATCGTAAAACTCGGGGGGGGGGTAGGATTTTTACGCCACGTGTTCGTGTAGTCCCATATACATCTTTCTGTGTACAGTGTTTGTAACTTTACCAAGACTTGGCCAAATTTCTTATCATTTTGATGATTCTAGAACCTTGGAATACACACAAATTCTTATATGCTAGATTATCAACCTTTTTAGTCAATTCCACACCATTTCTTCCACAATGCAATCGCATGACCAGAACTCAACTTCATCTTTAATGCCTTGCCAAAAGACATTATGCCGTGTCCGGGATCTAACCTCGACCTTTGAGTTTCAAGTCAAGTGCTTAAACCACTCGCTTACGACAATTCCATTCATTCGGTTATTATTTATTTACTTTTATTTATTTATTTATTCACCTATTGATTAAATCTCTTTGTTGTCTATTGAATTTATTGATAGACTATGTTAACTTGATGATTATACGAATTTTGTTTTGTCATAGTGCTCACTCTAATATGTTGTTCAGTACTTACCATAAGCGGAACAAAAGCAGAGAAAGACTAAAAAGACCAATGTCGCCATTTTGGTGTCACCTTTTATCTGAAAGTCAAAATAAATAACAATATTAAAGGCTAATGATATTTACATATATAATGATAGTATTAGTATCAATAACATTAATGATAATAACAATAACAATACTAATAATAACAGCAATAAAAGTAACAATTACAATGATGACGATAATATAGTAATTAAAATACAAATAATAATTATAATAATGTTATAAATAAAAATGATTACAAGGATGATGAGATGATAATTATAAAAATAATGTTAATAATAATAATATCTTACATAGAAGAACATGTACGAAGCGAAAATGAAAGCTATAACATAAATTTTAATTTTAAATGCGCGCACATAATATAATATATCTTATACATACAGTGATAATAGGAGGTATTACGTCACGATGAGAGCCCTGACACTTTCATGTCTGTCTTGCCCTATTGACGGGAAATTAAGCCAACCCTTGTAATACGTCCACTTGTTTGAATAACAGAAAATTACAGAAACAGTATGGCGACAGTTTGAAATAAACCGGACAAATGAAGAAAGAGTTATAAAAGTTTTGAAAATATAAGATAACTAAATCTATATATATGCGAAGCTTTATCAAATGAACAACGTGTACACTCTCCAGGAGTCCAGCATGCATGCAAGCGCGTAGCCAGGATTTCATTTTAGGGGGGGCGGTAGTGAGCACGCGAAGCGTGCGAATCACTTAAAGAGCGCGCGAAGCGCGCTCCCTAGGGGGGTGGGTGCAGGGAGGGGGGAGTTTCCCCTTTGAAAGAAGACGATTCGTTGAACCTTTCTCGACTCATAATCCTTGTCTGAATTCAGTCCCTCCCCTCTCTCGCGCGAAGCTTTGACGTTTCATTAAATTATTAGAGAAAGAAGACGATTCGTTGTACCTCTTTCGACTCTTAATCCTTATCTGTATTCAGTCCCTCCCCTCTCTCACGCGAAGCTTTGACGTTTCATTAAATTATTAGAGAAAGAAGACGATTCGTTGTACCTTTCTCGACTCTTAATCCTTGTCTGAATTCTGTTCCCCCCCCCCCCCTCTCACGCGAAGCTTTGACGTTTCATTAAATTATTAGAGAAAGAAGACCATTCGTTGTACCTTTCCCGACTCAAATTTCTTAATTTGAACTCAGTTTCCCCCTTCCCGCGCGAAGCGCGGAAGCTTTGACGATTCATTGTACCGTTCTCGACTCCTTTTCCCTTTTTCTTCCTACGTCCTCTTTCTTTTTTTTCCTTCTCTTTCTCTCTCTTTTTTTTTTGGCCGGCGTTTTGGGGGGGCGACCGCCCCCACCGCCCCCCCTGGCTACGCGCCTGCATGCATGCCATGTACAAAACATCCTTGTTTTCACGAAGTGACGGTAGTGAGGAAAATCGTCAAGCAAAGTGAATGCAATTTTTTTTCACTACCGTCACTTCGTGAAAACAGCGACGATTAAAGTATGAGTAATTTCTGTTATTCTCCAAATTGCCTTCTCTCGTTGGGCACTACTTGTAATATATTATGAATAGCATATTATTATCGGTCATGTAGAAGAAAAGAATGTATACATTTTGAAAATTAATATTTTAGTTATGTTGAGAGCTGAAACAAATGCGGAAGTTGTCTTGCACGACGTCACAGTGACATTGCTGATTCAGCCAATTTGAACTTTGAAGTACATGTACCGCGTATACATATTATGTACAGTATCACTACAACTTTGGAAAATCCGAAATTTGTTATTAAATTTTTTGTCCGATTTCATTCAAACTTTTACCAGCCTTCTTCTCTGATATTTATATTCTGCTTTGTGTTGCATTTTACAATCTGGCTAGTGGAATAAATGTTAAGGATTTTGTTGCGTCAACAATTATTTCATACATGTACATCCAAAAAACTAATTTCTTCATCTGAAAGTGAAACGGGAAGAGGGTCGTCACTTTCTTTGCTATTTATTTCAACTCCGATAAATCACTTTTAAACAACTAGATGTAGTGGTAACTGCAACGAATAAAATTTAGAGTAGGTTTGGGCCGTTGGGGTGTATATATTTCAATTTCAATTTCAATTTATTGTCCAATAATATTGGAAATTTGTTTTGCTCACATTTTACAAACGACCTCCAGTTTAATTTAAACAGCTTGCTTTACGGCGTCTTTTGGAGGAATCCTACCAAGTAAAAAGTATCAAAATAAGTTTACATATGCTTTGACATATAAATCCTTCAGAATATTGCTATACAGAAGTTTTCTTACCTTATTTATAAATTAGTTATTTTAAGTTCTCGTGTGAACGGGATGGCCCGGAAAGTTTACAAAAAATAACATTACCGAAATTAAGAAGAACCTTAAATTCAGGTAGCATTTTGATTGTATTTGCGGATAGAGAAAGGAACGAAGGTATTTAGAAAACGTTGAGTGCGACAGTTCATTGAAGTCGTACCACATGCAGAACGCATAAAAACACACCATGGAAAAAGAGCGGATGATTTCGATTTTCATAATTTGTTTTACTGCTAGAAAAGTAGAATGATAGAATCATTTTGGATTCGCATGCTTCATTCAGATTTTGACAGTGTATTAATTAAGTGACAAACACGTAACATCTGAAACACAGATATTAAAGAAATAAGATGAACCATATGGAAGGCCGAGAAATATTTTCTTCTAAAGGCAGCTTACCATGCTTACACAGTTACACACAAAGAACATGGACCACTCAAAGTGAACGCACAGCTATAGTCAGTTTGGAGTTTGCAATTTTATCTGTGCAAGTGACAATTAAATCCGTAACATGTCAAACCAATAAACGAGAGGGTAATAAGATGAAGCAAAAACTTACATTGAGTAAACAACAAATGACAGTAATATAATTATAAATCCACTTAACGCACGTGTTTCCTTCCAGTCGGTTATGTCCACACACACAAAAATATCCTTGAAAGCCACACCAAGAAGTAACTTCTTGCCGAAACAAATGACAGCTAGTGAACGCTGAGCTTGTCTTTACTCTCCCTTATCTATACACCAACTACTCGCTGTGAAATCGATAAAACGATAGGGGTGTTATGTAATCGGGTTTTGTTCGGGCCGCATATGGCTGGAGTAATGAGTCATGATTTTTAAGGGGGCTGATCGAGCGAATAAGAATTAATTGCGATATTTTCCTAAGCTCCACACAATAACACAACTTGGGAAAATCTTAATCTGCTATTAGAATAAACCGGATTTCGCAGTATATATATTTTCTAGATTTACCAATGGTAAAAGAGTCTGAATAATAATAATATTTAATTTTTATATAGCGCTTAATACAAATGTCTCTAAGCGCTTTACAAATATATTATTATATTCCAGCCGGGCGTTACTTGACGCTCATAAGCTGTTTGACCAACAATAACATAGTTACTACAGCCCCACAATTATTATTTTTTAAGGGGGGGGGGGGACATGAATATATCGTCATCACTTGATCATGAAGGTCCATGATTTGATAGACCTAACACAGTATCAATTGTTATCATTGTTGTTAGCAGGGTATGTGAGTTAACTCACATATCCCTGTTGTTAGTATTAATTTTGCTCCGCAGAACAACATTGGCTTGACCAAGCATTACATTCCCTGTAGACAGCTACGTACTCAAAAGTGGGGGAGCGAACCTTCGCTCATGCTGGGCCGTTATTTTGGAATACTCTCCCTCAATGGATTAAAAATAGCAGTTCTGGTGAAGTGTTAAAAAAAGGCCTTTCATGTCCGTACCTCTCCTATTGTACTATTTGTCTATTCATCATGTATTTCATCTTTTGCACAACGGTTGCGCCTTGAGCATTTGATTGTCAAGTCGGTTTGGCGCCTTACAAATCTGATGTATTATCATTATCATCATTTTTGTTGGGGTAAGGGGCAACAGCCTTAAGCGGACCCCCCCCCCACTCCTTCCAGTATAGGCTACGCCATTGATTATCACTGCGGCTTCCATATATAGCTACATGTATGAGTGTGCGAACTTTAACTATGCCATCCTCCTGTATGATAATCTCGTCCGCTTATGTAATACAATTTTTGTTTATCATTTCAACTTATCTAGTGACCGAGTTCATGCAAGAGAGTGCAATGAAAAGTCATAATGTTAACTGCGGTCCAATCTTCTTTTAACCATAAAATACTGGTACATGTTTACGAACAGCGGATGAAGGCTACATACCAGGCTTTCCCTGTATAATAAAAGTAATAATAGTAATAATAAAATAATAATAATGGTGCTAATAAATCGCTCTCCACTGAAGTATCTAAGCGCTATAAAAACAAAATACGATGATAGACAATGACATATTCAACAAAACAAGACTTTACAAATTAACCCTGCAAATTACAATGTACCCTTTTCCGTATCCCTGTTTTATCTAACTGTAATAAAAGTCATGATCATTAATTGTTCGCCAAGAGGTAGTCAAAATATGGGTCATAATAGTTTGTGGATATTTACATGTAGGTTTCTTAATGAACAACTTCATTGAATATTTCAATAGATTATCATTTCAAACGGCGTTGGTAGAATTATTGTTTATTTGTCTCTCACATTATTTTGCCCTCTGTTTCCAAGAAGTTACCAACTGGTAACTTCTTGCTCTTTCTCTATTCTCTTTCTCTCTCTCTCTCTCTCTCTCCCTCGCTCTCTCTCTCTCTCTCTCTCTCTCTGTTTGTCTGTCATCCAAATAAACAGTTTTCACGTGTTATGGCTCGTTCATATACGAAACGGTAAGCGGCGGCTTATTTGTTTCTTTGTTTGTGTCTTATTTTTCGTTTTAAACTTATCAATGAAAAGTTACTGCACGCAAAACGGTCATCATAAGCGTGTATTCGCCAAGCTCTATGTTATGAGAAGCAGTTCATCGTAAATAGGAAACCGCCGCATTTTACTTCGACTGTATAAACTGTTGTTCTCCCCTGTATTTCTTCGATTTGGTTACATAATCATGTCCTTGGCCCGAACCTCAAAGACCCCCAAAGAATCGAATGTAATTAAATAAATTCAGTGAATGCAGTTGGCTGTTTTCTCGGATCCGAGCATCGTATTCGTAAGGTATGTGTCACTGAAGGCATGTTTTCATGTTTTATTTAATATAACGACTTTCAAAAAGCACATTGAACGGCTGGGGGGGGGGGGGGTGTTGGTGGGGGGGGGGGGGGGGGGTTGGTGGAGGAGGGCAGGTGTAGACGTTGTAAATGTAATACAAGCTTGTCTTTTCAATCAAGCTTGTTTATAGCGCTTTCCGTTTATGCGAGCCAAGTCGAATTGATCATTTATTTATTTATTCATTTGTTATGTATTTAATTACACTTCTTGACTAGTAATCAGTGACTGAATTTTCACAAATCCATACAAAAACAAATAAACAATACTAGAATTAATAGGATTATTGCACAGAGTTATAATACAAAACAACTCAGTCTGGTATATAATCAAGTTATGTAGAGAAGAAATTGATAAATGAGTAGTAAATAGAGCAAGACATTTTTTATCACTCTTGTTAGTATTTTTCATCTTCTTGTAGGTACTATACAGGCTAGGTTCATAATCACTCGGCTGTTTTTTTATTATATTGTTAGAGCTAGAGAGACGAGCATTACTTCGTCACAATGATTTATTCAACTTTAACAGTTCAAACTACTTTTTATTATGTAATCGTTGGTTGAGAAAATATCACAGTTAAATAGGAATTCTAAATAGTACGCCCCCAAACAAAATTAGAAATTCTAATAACAAATAATAATAAAATTGTAATGATTGGTAATTGAATTATCGAATTCCATATCATCTTTTCGAGCAAACGTGTGAATTGAAAAGACACCTACAATCTACATTCGATTAATTTACATTTAATACATTTTCCATTAACCCAATACAGTACCTCACATAGCGTATACTACAGGTAGTACGGTATGTAGAAGAAAAAAAAGGTAAGAAGTTACCCTGATCTCCCTGATGGCCCATTAACGACCCCCAGTGTTATATACTCTGGCTCCTAATCATTAGGAGCCAGAGCATATATAACACTGAGTTTCTAGGGGGGGGGGGGGTATATTTATTCAGATGGTCATATCTCAGCCAATACTTAACATATTCAATTGATTTTCGACATTTTTCATGTTCTTTCGGAATATGAAGAAAAAAATTGAGAATTCTAAAAATAGATTTTTATGACGTCACAACTTCGGTATTCTATAGCTGAGCTACTATGCTAAGGCACTCAAGCATTCAAGGGATTGTTCCGACTATGTGTGTGGGTGAAGGTTGAGAATAATTGGTTTTGTGTTGCCGCTTGGGTCTACACCATGCACCAATTAGCCCGTCTAATGTATGTTCGAGTAATAATCTTCTTCTTCTCCCAGTAGATGGTACAGACCCACCCCCCCCCTCCCCCACTCAGTGTTATTTAGGGTACGCATATGCTCGTTCCCTCTTTTTGAAAGCACCCCCTATCTGAGGACTGCCAACATTTCCGAACCCCCCTTTCGCGGGCTTTTCGCGGGCTTTTCCTGCCTTGGAGACCCCCCCCCCCCCCCTAATCATGAAAAATGCTCAATGTACCCCCCTAAATTCGGAATAATTTTCCCAGGAGTCCAAAGAGACGAGAAAAAAAAAAAAACACCACCTTTTTAAAGAAATCTCCGGGTGAAAAGTTAATACACCCTTTTTTTTTACAATTCTCGGGCCGGACTTTGTCGCACGAAAAGTACCCCCTTTACCGGACATTTTGGTAACACGCATGGGGTCATTCCGACCCCGGAGTGGGGGGGGGGGGGTACAGACCACCGTAATAATTTCGTCTTCTTGAGCATTTGGTCTGATTGCTTCAGAAGTTTACTTTTGTGTGGTTTAATTATCCAAGCTAGGAAACTTCATGATTCTGGTTGTCCACCATACGTCATTTTATACCGTATAAAAAACAGAAAGATCGAGAGAGGAATAATGAATCAAGATGTTCTTATCGTCAACTGATGAATAGATGTAAATGTACATGCAGATCATTTTGTTGTACGTGTGAAACGTAGCTGTAAAAGCAATTGCAATTTAGAGTCACTTTGGAACATTGCCGTATGTTTGAAGTTCTTCTTCAAGTTTCTTCTTCTTCTTCTTGGTTTTCTCTAGGTCTGGAGAACTGCGGAGTTGTATCCTTCGCAGATTGTGTCAATAGAGAATAGGTAGACAATTAGATGCCAGTATAATGTTTGTATGTGTGTACACATGTACGCCTGTGCGGCGTTCGCGTTTTATTCGGTGCAAGAACGTTACAAATGGGCAAACTAAAAAGAAAAGATGAATCAACAACTTACATGAAGTATTAATACCAAGCTGGCAAACGTCCTTATTCTTCTGTAGTAGGAGTAAGTCCAAAGTGCACAAAGGTCTTGCAGGTCAAAACAGCCAGGAAGAGCGATATGCTCCGGGCACGCCTTAGATCTCGGGAAACGATTGCAACAGTGACTGGGAAATAGGAAATCCTTTGTGTCACGTGCTATAGCGTCCAGCATCATATATCTGATTGCATCTGACCATCTGACCATGGACCCTACTACGAAGTAGGGTCCATGATCTGACCGATCGAAACAATGGCCGTTCGACCAGAGAGTATCCAATCACCTCTTCGTATAAGTACGTCAACAACTCAACGTGATATGTAACACCCATAATAAAATAGTGTTTGTCAATGATTGAAAGAACGTTTGGCTATGATAAGGATATGTTTTTGACCTATTTATTTCTTACATTTCTTTATGCAAATAATTTCAAAGTAAAATATCAAATTTTCAGGGTTTCAGAACTTACATTGACTATAATAGAGATCTCGAATATCGTATTACAAACAATAACAAAAAACTGCCCTTGCACTTTCAAAAAATGGAAGTTTGTTTTATAATGTTGTTTAATAATGTTGTATAGGTACATTTACTTGTAATTGTCTGCATCTTTTACTTTCGTGAGGCTTTGATTAACGTCGTACTCCTTTTTTGTAATTTTTTTATGATAACTTGTAAATATTGTGATTGTTTTGAATTGTCTCAATAAAACACATTAATTTTTTTTTTTTTTTAACTCGACGTGATATATGAAGTGTGTAGGGGCGCCCGGCCCCCACCCAAGGGTCGGAATGACCGCCGCGTGTTGCCAAAATGTCCGGTAAAGGGGTACTTTTCGTGCGACAAAGTCCGGCCCGAGAATTGTAAAAAAAAAAAAAAAAAAAAGGCCCGGTGTATTTGACTTTTCACCCGGAGATTTCTTTAAAAAGGGGGTGTTTTTTCGTTTTTTTTTCTCTCATCTCTTTGGACTCCTGAGAAATTATTCCGAATTTAGGGGGGTATATTGAGCATTTTTCCTGATTTAGGGGGTCTCCAAGGCAGGAAAAGCCCGCGAAAAGTCAGCGAAAGGGGGGTTCGGAAATGTTGGCAGTCCTCAGATAGGGGGTGCTTTTAAAATGAGGGAACGAGCATATGCGTACCCTTAATAACACTGAGTGGGGGGGGGGCGGGTAGGGGCGTTTAAAATAACAGCGTTTTAGGTCCTCATGCCAGGGCAGGTGCCTGTAAATATGCACAACGTATATGAATGGGTGCCATCATCCTGTCTCGTCTAGGTCAAGGTCTCTCTTAGGCATGGGCGTAAATCTGCAATTGATACCTACTGTTCAGGGGGTGATCTATTCATTCATCCCCCCTGAACAATAGGTATTACGTAAGGATTTACGCCCACTATCATGTAATACACAATTTCCTTAACTTTGTAATGTAAGCTTCTGCAAACCTTAACATTTAAATAGGCACGCTTCCGTCCACTTTATACTATAGCTCCTGCGAACCTTCTCAAGTGTATTGCCGTCTAGCTTGAGATAAGATAAGATAAGATATAATATAAGATTTTATTTGACTCGCGCTATACTGCCTCGAGATCACTGTGAAGATAAGTGACATAATAGCCAGAGTCCCTATTCAGTGAAGGATTACTCCTTTCTTCTTTTTAATCCAGATTAATTCTTTTATCTTTCTTGACCAAGAGTGTGTTTTAAAGTAAAAGAAATATATAGATTATCCATTACAGTTTCCTTAACATTGTAATTCAAGCTTTGGCAAACCTTAACATTTAATAGGCAAGCTTCCGTCCACTATTTATATTAGCTCCTGCGAACCTTCTCAAGTGTATTGCCGTCTAGCTTGAGATAAGATAAGATAAGATTTAAGATAAGATTTTATTTGACTCGCGCTATATTGCCTCGAGATCACTGTGAAGATGGGTGACATAATAGCCAGAGTCCCTATTCAGTGAAGAATTACTCCTTTCTTGTTTTTAATCCAGATCATTTCTTTCATCTTTCTTGACCTGGAAGTGTTTCATAGTCAATAATCCTCCCATACAATGATGTCTCCAGTATTAAAGGTAATACAAAGTTTTGGGAAATCTTGATAATTGGGTGGATAGTGATTCTTTACAATTTTGAAATATTTGGATACCCCTGTGGATGTATTATAAGCACTAGAAAAATCAGCTCCTAAACACTTCTGCTTTCGAGAAATATTGAATATAAAAATTTACCGGTCCTCCCGATAAATTTTGATAAATTTCATATGGCGCCTTCGGTCGTGCGATGGTTGCTGCGACCAATACAATCTCAGGATATGTAATTGTGATGTATAATTAGTCTGGTATACTTCATTTTTCCTCTCATTTCATTGCAATTTTTTTCCACATTCCAATAAAAAAAAAAAAAAAATGTACATCATAGAATCAAAAGGCACATAAAGAGACATACAAGTAGGCCTAAGTGATAAAAAGAAGGGGGGGGGGTGATGACTAAAGAAGATACACCAATATGCGGAAAGGGGAGGGGGAACAAAAGCAAAGTCGCTTTTCAAAGATTTTTTTCGGTACCTCGCATTGTTTTGTCATTGGTAAGTTTTTCAAGGATAAAAAATACATTTTAGTGAGCTTCTGCTCGTGTTGTAGTATGGACGAAGGATAAAGGCTATATAAACATGCCTTCCCGATATAGACGCAGAATGCACCTTGTTTATTTTCCCTGTTCCATCTGCAATAAAAGTCAATATTTCATAAATAGACAAACAAAATCAAATGTTCTCATTATTGTTTAACGAGAGTTAGTTAAAAAATGAGACAGAATATTTTGCAAAATTAGGTATGTAACTAATTCAAGGCGCGGATCCAGGGGGGGGGGGGGGAGCGTGCCTTTGCCCCCCCCCCCCCCCCCCCGCAAAAAAAAAAAAAAAAAAAAAAAAAGAGAGAGAGAGAGAAGGAAAAGAAGGGAAAGAGGAGAGAAAGGGAAAAAAAGGAAAAGAGGGAAGAAGGAGATCGGGGGGAGGACTTGCCTCCCCCTCCCCCCCCCCCCCCCCAATAAAAAAATAAAAGAGAAGGAAGGAAGGGGGAAAAAAAGATAAAGAGGAGATAAAGGGAAGGACAAAATAGGAAGAAGAAAAGAAAGAAAAGAAGGGGGATAACAGTTGCAATTTTCCCGCCAACAAGTTGTGGATCGAGGGGGAAAGACCCTAGCCTCCCCCCCCCCCTCCCCGCCCTCCCGTCCCCGCTAAAAAAAAGAGAGAAGGAAGGAAAAGGAAAAGAGGAGAGCTAAACGGGAACAAAAAGAGGAAGAAAAAAAGAAAAGGGAGAAAAGAAGCGGAGATCAGTTGCGGTTAATCCCGCTAACAATGTGTGGAGCGGGTTGGGGACCAAAATGACCATACCCCTCCCCCCCCCCCCCCAGCAAACCTAAAAGAGAGATAAGGAAGGGAAGGGAAAGTGAAAAAGGAGAGAAAGCAAATTAGTGACCTGCCATTGTAACAATTAGGTATCAAAATAATGCTCATCTGACCGAAATTAAATGCCTAAACTCCTGAACTTCCGGGGCTCTGCCCCCTGGACCCCGTCTAGGGCGCTAAGGCGGACCCCTGAATGCTAATCTGACCGTAAATTAAAACCTTAAACCCCTGAGCTTCCGGGGCGGACAAGGTATCAACATATGTTTATCTGACAGCAGGCGCGTAGCCAGGGGGGCGGTGGGGTGGTCCCCTAAAAAAACGCCGGCCAAAAAGATAGGAGTGTAAAGGAAGAGGACGTAGGAAGAAAAGGGAATAGATAAAGAACATATTTGAAATTCAAACAAGGATTAAGAGTCGAGAACGGTACAACGAATCCTTTCTCTAATGAATTAATGAAACGTCAAAGCTTCCGCGCTACGGGCGGGGGAGGACAGGGGGAACTTAATTCAGACGAGGATAATTTTCGGGAACGGTACAACGAATCGTCTTCTTTCTATAATAATTTAATGAAACGTAAAAGCTTCCGCGCTTCGCGCGGGTGGGGGAAACTAAATTATTTTCGAGAGCGGAACAACGAATCGTCTTCATTCTCTAAAAATTTAATGAAACGTCGAAGCGGGGGGAAAACTGAATTTAGACAAGGATTAAGATTCGAGAACAGTACAACGAATCGTCTTCTTTCTTTAATGATTTAATGAAACATAAAAGCTTCCGCGCTTCGCGTGGAAGGGGGAAACTGAATTAAGACAAGGATTAAAAGTCATAACCAGGGCTCAAATTAATTTTTTGTCCACGGGGGCTCTTCCCCCGAAAAAAGAGCCCCGTGAGCCTTCTCACGTGGGCTCTTTTATTACTGACGGGGGCTCTTAATATCCATTGAATTGGTACCTATGATACTCCTCAATTATATGCTATTTCATCATTATCATTTCAATCAGCATTTTCCCTCTTACAAATTTACAAGCTACATAGCTGTTACTGGCCTGTGTATATAATATATACGCATACAACACTGATCTTTATGATGTCTTTAACGTGACATATCTTCTTCTTTCCTTGCAAACGAAAAAGAAAACAAGGTCATTAAAAGGGATTAAGCGACAAATAATGATTGTGATTCAAATTGATGCGAATATTTGTTTG
Organism: Strongylocentrotus purpuratus; assembly: GCF_000002235.5. Lineage (NCBI taxonomy): Eukaryota > Metazoa > Echinodermata > Echinoidea > Camarodonta > Strongylocentrotidae > Strongylocentrotus > Strongylocentrotus purpuratus. Next base: position 2,291,498 of record NW_022145526.1, read on the forward strand.
AATAAGCACTGCTATTCACCCGAATCTTCTTTGTAAAAAGAACTTTTACAAATCTCAGCCATGCTTACTGAGTTGAGACGTTCCATTCAATTTAAAATACCCATCACATAATAACTTCTCCTAATCTCAAAGTGATCTTACAGCACAGTGGCAGAATTGCATGGCTGAGATTTGTAAAAGTCGTTTTTACAAAGAAGATTCTGGTGAAAAGCATTGCTTATTAAAAAAAAACCTTGCATCAATTTGAATCACAATGATTATTTGTCGCATGGTCCTTTTATTAAATAACCTTGTTTTCTGTTTTGTTTTCAGAGGGAGAAGAAGCTATGTCACGTTAAGAAATCATAAAGATCAGTTGTATTATGCGTATATACATGATACCAGAACAAATGTTGATTATCAGAATGTCATTTTGGAATACCTCTATACAAATACAACATTGTCTTTAGCCCGTATCAGTATTAGTATGATCCAATATAAATCTATTATTCTTTATTTAATTCAGTATAATGCTTTTCCTCAAAAATAGTTTTGCTATTTTTTTAGGGTTGAGACGCTAAGAAATGGTTTCAAATGTACATTACACGAACCCTGAACCATTGCAAAATGATGGTGGTTCTCTCTCTCTCTTTATTTTAATCATGCATTATCAACTACATATAAAGCAGCAACCAAAAACTTAGGGTTATCTGAGATAGGTGAAAGTAAGAGTTAAAAAGAAAGTCATGCTAAAACGGCGCTTCACTTACCCCGCCCCCTGAAAAAAAAAAAAATACTTAAGTGAGGTATATAAAATAGATTAGTAGTCCTCCTCTCAAGAATCCCCCCCCCCCCCCCCCCCCCCGCTTTAATATCACATTTTCACTTGGCAGCCCAAGGGGGCCGGGGGTGGGAGGAGGGGGTTAAACCCCCTACCCCCCCCCCCCCCCCCCCCCCCGCCGTAGATCTGCCCATGTTACCATATCATTCCACGACATTTTGGTCTTCCTCTTCTCCTCAAAAGGGACTTTTAGATTTGCGTGGACGTGGACGTGGACGTGTTACGTCCGTTTAAGGCACTGGCAATCACATGTGACGTCCTTTAAAGCACTGGCAGTGCCTTAAAAGGAGTCACACGTTGCAAATCTAAAAGTCCCTAATATTGATTTACTGGTCGAGGTTCATTATTTGCCGACAACGAAAAACTTCTCCAGGCCATGACCATGTTTCTGCCCTTGCCCGATCGCCTCTAGCTCCAGCAGACATGGCGCGACAGCGTGCACACGCACCGCTACTAACGGCGCAGTAGGCCTATAACCACTGCTGACGGCGGCACTGCACTGCGAGCTGAATCGGTAGTAATAGGCCTACTCATAAAACGAGAAATCTTGCACGCTAATCTTAGTTCCATTTCATTGGTCATTGGTTTGAAAATTGAAACTCAATATTGTATTAAAGTTATAACAGAAAAGATTATCTTTATTTTATAATTCCACCGGGGCGATTTTTAATTTTGCAATCGCCCCCGTGAGCAACCTGACGGGGGATTTTGTAGCTCACGGGGGCGAATCGCCCACCGCCCCGTGTATTTTGAGCTCGTAGTTATGACTCATAACGGTACAACGAATCGTCTTATTTCGCTAATGATTTAATGAAACGTAAAAGCTGTATTCAGACGAGGATTATTTTCGAGAAAGGTACAACGAATCGTCTTCTTTCTCTAATGATTTAATGAAACGTACAAGCTTCCGCGCTTCGCGCGGGAGGGAGGAGGGGAAAACTGAATTCAGATGAGGATTAAGAGTCGAGAACGGTACAACGAATCGTCTTCTTTCTCTAATGATTTAATGAAACGTAAAAGCTTCCGAGCTTTGCGCGGGAGAGGGGGATGAATTAAGACGAGGATTAAGAGTAAAAAACTGTACAACGAATCGTCTTCTTTTTCTAATGATTTAATGAAACGTAAAAGCTTCCGCGCTTCGCGCGGGAGGGGAAAAACTATTTTCAGACGAGTAGGCACGTACGGAAGGGGAGGGGGTTAGGGGGTTGACCCTCCCCCCTTCGGTTTTTTATGTGTGTATTTTGGACCCCCCCCCCCCTTTTCTATGATTTTTTTTTTTTTTTTTTTTAATTTAAAAAAAAATAAAAAAATATGCCAACGGCTGACCTAAAAAAGGTGACCTAACCCCCCCCCCCCCCCAACGGAACAAAATGTCAAATTTTCAAATTTCGAGACCAAAACAAAAAAAGTGTCCTTCCCCCCCCCCCCCCCCCCCCCCCCCCCGCTTATTTAGCGGCTGGCTGAGTCGTTACGATTTTTTTTCGGACCAAAAAGTGGGCCCCCCCCCCCCCCTAAGAAATCCTGGATCCGCGCCTGACTAATTCTAGAGATTAGTATTTCGAATGACGATTTTTTAGTTGGAGTCGCAGAAGTAGTGTAACATGAGTACTGCTAATACTACTACTACTACTACTACTACTGTACTAGTAGTAATAACTGTAGTAACTACAGGAATTGAAATCTGCTGAATAGTTCGAAAAGGAGCACGAGAGTAGAGAAACTTGCAGAAAATAAGGATTGAGTTTTTTTCTTGTATATACGAAAGTAAGGTAAAAGCCTATCATCCATGAAACAATCTTTTCAAAAACCCTTTCGTGATGAACGCATTAATAGTCCTATTAGAACAATTATATTAAGTCATTAAATGTATTTGCTTCAGAGGGGACACTAGAGAGAGAAAAAGAGGAGAAAAGGCGCAATATTGTTATTTGTCATGGTCGCCATAATCCATACCAAAGCCAATGCAAGGCTATGTTTAGAAATAGAATTCTGAATAGGTATAGGCGTCTGTGAAACGTAAACAAATTCGTAATAAAAGCGTTTTAACAAGGATTTCTCGTTTATTCGATGATATAGCCTATACATACAGGGCATTACGTATTACGTGTGAACTAATCAATCGGCTTGAATCTAAAACAGCTAATATAACACCTTATATCAATAAGAAGACACGTTATAGCGCTGGGATTTGGTATTAACTTACTGGGTATTTAAGCTCCTAAAAAGAAACATCTGGGCCCCACTTTGCAATACGTACGTACGTTAATGCCGAGCTGAGATTCGAACCCTCAACCCATGAATTGAGAGTCAGTTGAATAATAATAATAATAATAATAATAATAATAATAATAATAATAATAATAATAATAATAATAATAATAATAATAATAATAATTGCATGCCGTTATTGCGTAGCGCATATCACATGGTGAAGGAATTCGATATTATTCAGCCAGCTTTATCTCCAGCAACTAAAGCACTCAGTGCATTCAAGGAATGAAACAAACCAGCTATATACCCTTTACTACCCCTGGATGGAGTGTGGCAAAGGTGGATTAATGCCTCCCAAAGGACATGCGTGCCACGGCGGTCACTTCGAACCCTTTACTTTGTGGTTCAACTTCACAGTCCGGGGACTTATCTACTAAACCACAATACCTCTTTATATGAGTGAATCACATACATGTCGAGGGTTCAGTGACACAAAGATGCAACTCCATATTTTGCCAAAATGAGTATTTGACATAACGGTTCAGAAAAATGTGGGCTTTCCATGCAGGAAACACAGAGACTTAACTCCGCCCAACACCCCATTGAAGTCAATGTCGACTTAACTCCTTAAGGCCCAAGTGCTCAGTGACACATAAACCACTTTTTCTCAAAATTGCTAAAATGGAGTTTAGTCTTTGTGTCACTACAACCACTCGATGTATACCGTGACACCTCCAAATGGCATACCCGTATTGTAGTATTTTGTTCATGTTTTTCTCACTTTGTTGACCTGAGCTCCACGCCTGCCGAGGTTAAGGGTTACCAGGATTTCATTCGCCAACTCTCAACCCTCAGGTAAGAGCACTTGTCATTTTACTAATTAAACATGGTACCCGTCTGTTATTGTGTCTAGAAAATTGATTGGCCGCGCAGTATGGGCGGCCAAAAGGGCCAGAACTAATAAAATGAAATAAACAAACAATGATAGAAATAAACAAAGATTCAGAAATAGACATGGAGATAATGCAAAAATAAAGACAACCTCACAATTTGAGATCACTACAAAAATAAATCAACTTTCGAAATAAATATAACACAGGAATAAAGACAACTTCAGAATTAAAGATAATTGCAAAAATAAGGACAACCTCCGAATCATAAAGAAAACTTCGGACATGAAGATGTCTGCAGAAATAAAGACAAACACAGAATTAAAAATAAATGCAGAAATAAAGACAAAACCACAGAATTAATGATAACTGTAGAAATAAAGACAACGACAGAATTATAAAGAAAGCTTCGGAGATAAAGATATCTGCAGAAATAAAGATAACCACATAATTAAAGATAACTGCAGAAATAAGGATGACCACAGAATTGAAGAGAGCTTCGGAGATCTAAAAGACAACCACGGTACGTGAAGAAAGCTTCGGAGACAAAGACAACGGTACCACAGAACGGAAGTTTAGAAAGGTAGATAACGACTGAAATTAAGTCTGCTATAGAAACGATATGCCCGCTCCTAAAATTATACTACCAACTACAAATACATGATCAAAATCGCAAACAAACTGACAATAAGAGGACGAGAGAGGGTGTCCTAACGCAAAAATTAACCGAGAACGATATTACCTACTTCGTTTTAAGGGTTTGTATTGATTATGAACAGTGGACAGGATTGTTTGAGGGCGATGAGAAGAGGGACGGAATATTCATGAAGCTTGGATTATAAGGGGCTAGTGGTGGAGGAAGTGGGGGGGGGGGGCAGGAACGGGACGTACAGGGGATTTAAATGAGTGTATATTAACTATTTCGTTTTAAAGGTAATACAAAGTTTGGGGAATTTTTGAAAATTGGGTGGATAATGATTCTTTACAAGGTAGTGAGCAAAAAAAAAAAAAATTGGCCCTCGAAAATTTGAAAAATTGCACCCCCCCCCCCCCTTGAGCGCCAGGGGGGGGGAGTCCATCTCCCAAAAAAGGTAAAATTAACGTTAAAAAAATGTAAAAATAGACATTTTTTCCAGCCCCCCCCCCCCTGGATCCGCCACTGGTAACGCTAACTCCCTCGAAACCTGCCCTAAACACTGAGTTTTGTGAATCCTTATCAGCATACTCCGAAGGAGCCGCAAGAGCGGGCCTTGCCCCCCCCCCCCCCCCCCCCCGCAAACAAAAAGAGAGAGAAGGAAAAGAAGGGAAACGGAAAGACAAAAGACAAAAATAAGAGAAGAGAGAGAGGGAGAAAGATAGTGAAGAAAGAAAAGGAAGGTGAAATAGGTTAAATACACACCTTTATCTATCCTTGTTCCACTACCACCCCCCCCCCCCTCCACCATCCACTAGCCCTTTACCACTGCGGCTACATCAGTATGCCCTCACCCATTTACCTCCCTATAACAATCTTATCTGCTTGTAAGAGGTGGGGGTAAGAGGACATTTTTTTTTTTTTTTGTCTCGAAATGTGAAAAATTGACATTTTGCTCTGGGGGGGGGGGGGGGGGGTGGTGGGTAAGGTCACCGTTTTTTAGGTCAGCCATTTAAAAAAAAAACACACACAAGGGGGGGGGGGGTTGGCTCCAAAATACACACATAAACAAAAACTGAAAGGGGGGTCAACCCCCCCCCCCCCCCCTGCGTACGCGCCTGCCCTCAGATGAAGTTAGTATACACTCCTTAATATCCCGTTAACACCCCTTCCCAACCCCCCCCCCCCCCCCCCCCTCCCACCACTAGCCCCTAACCATCCAATCTACATAACTATGCCCTTCCTCTCCTCATCACCCTGAAGCAATCCTGCCCCTCACAACGAAGTAGGTAATATCGCTTCTCGGTTAATTTTTGCGTTAGGACACCCTCTCTTGTCTTCTTTCACCAGAGCACTTCTTGGAATTTTTACGCGAAAATGGCTAAACAGTTGTGTAAAAAAAATATGCGCCGGGTGGAGCGGGCATATCGTTTCTATAGTAGACTTAATTTCAGTCGTTATCTCCATTTCTAAACTTCCGTTCTGTGGTTGTCTTTGTCTCCGAAGCTTTCGCGTACCGTGGTTGTCTTTTAGATCTCCGAAGCTTTCTTCAATTCTGTGGTCGTCCTTATTTCTACGGTTATCTTTAATTATGTGGTTTTTGTCTTTATTTCTGCAGATATCTTTATCTCCGAAGCTTTCTTTATAATTCCGTCGAAATCTTCATGTCCGAAGTTTTCTTTATGATACGGAGGTTGTCCTTATTTTTGCAGTTATCTTTAATTCTGAAGTTGTCTTTATTCCTGTGTTATATTTATTTCGAAAGTTGATTTATTTTTGTAGAGATCTTAAATTGCGAGGTTGTCTTTATTTTTGCATTATCTCCATGTCTATTTCTGAATCTTTGTTTATTTCTATCATTGTTTGTTTATTTTATTTTATTAGTTCTGGCCCTTTTGGCCGCCCATAGCGCAGAGGGCAATTATTATCAAAATGTACGAGAGAATGGAAAAAGCTCGTGACCCTGGAAAAAGAGAAAAACAACAGCTGGAAAAATGATTATCAAAAGCTAAGTAAAAGAAAATACAAATAAACGGGGTAAAAAGAAAATGTTGATTTAAAAAGCCCAGCTGGAGGGTAAAATGTGTTCATCCAACTTTTGGAGAACAGTTTGTTTTCAACTTTGATAATGTTGTAACCATTCATGATCGCATTTTACTTGAAATTGAGCAAAAATCGCCTAACCAGGTTGAAATTACGACAAGAAGTTTATCCTAATTTCAATTTTGGTAACTGTTCATAACCACTATAATGTTGAAGGTCATTCTTTCTTCAGCACATACACATATCAAATGCTCAAACAGTTCCTTAAAAATAAAAATAACAAAATAAAAAAAAAAAAAAAAAACACACAGATTAGTTGAGAAACCCCCTCCCTCTAGCTCCCTCTCTCTCTCTCTCTCTCTCTCTTCTAAAAATAATAAAGAAAAAACATTAAAAAATAAAAAAATAAATAACAAGTAAAGAAGAAATGAAACGGAGTAAACCAGACATGACATCTCGATTCCCCTGACCCCTTATCATTTGTTTATACACTTTTGGTTTCCTTTTTTTGTTCATTTCTCTTATTCATTCTGTCAGTATTTTTTGTTCAAGTAGCTTACCATACGTTGTCAGAAGGCACTCCACAACACAGAACTGTTCACGGTAAGTCCTTTCTTCATTTTTACATAACTCTCAAATCTTGTTTTACTTCTGTTGTAAATCGCTAGTATCATAAAACTGTCAATGTAATTTCACGCCTTCATTAAAAGTTAGATTCTGTCTTCCTGTAGTTGTTATTAAGATCTAATAATACAAATTCCGTCGAGTAAAATGTTTGCATTGTCCCATATGTTGAAAAATATGCTGGCTGAAAACTTTGCTCAAATCTTACGAGTACGGGTCGTACGTGTACGCACACATATCAGAATTAGTATGCTTTTTGTGTATTAGGGAGGAGCACGTGTGTGTGTATTTGGGTTTTTACATACGTGTATCAATCAGATATGATTATTTACGTCTGGGGACCGACTTTTAACGTCACCATCCGAAAGACGTGACTCAGTTTCGAACCTGCGTTCTCGGCTGAATCAGTTTGTAACTTCCACTGTTAGCTTAGCTGGATTACAGGCGCCTAGTTAAAAGCACGGCACTAGTCTTAACTTTTATCAATTTTGCTCAAAGAAGGGGGGGGGGGAGGGAAGGAGTAACCCCCCCCCCCCAAACTCCAGCAAAGTCTTTGGCATAGAATAGAGAGTCAATGCTAAAATGCGTATTGACCTCTAGCCCTGCATGCTTGCTGAGAGGCAGGTATTATACAAAAATATACACACCACACCATATTGGATAGACTGCACACGATAGGACCGATTGGGCTGATCGACAAATTTGACACTGTCACTAGACTTACAATTTGAATTTTTAAATTAGGCTATTCTTTTTAACATCAGTAAGTTGAAAAAATTGTATTTTAGTATTTTACTGCTATTTAGGTGTCATTAATTGTCACTAAAGTACTGATTTTTAGTGAAATCAGTTGAGTTTTGTAGAGTGGTGTTTGAAATGTTGAGAATCAAGAGCACAGCTTTTAATACACAGCCAGGATGGTAATATGTGCCCCCCTCCCCCCTGCTTTTTCACCGGCTGGCTGATTAGCCGCTAGATCTAAATATTTTCTCACAAATTGGGTAAATAAACACCTCCCCTTAACAAAATCCTGGATACACCCTTGCTTGGTATCGTAGCATAGAAACACCTGTAATTTATTTTGCCGACAGATCGGTCAGTCGCTCACATATGTGTTTTTAATTGTTTAACTATCAACTCGTGATCATGGACATAGGCCTACCATATCTTGTCGTCCAACCCGAATACTTGCTGTCTTTGGAAAGAAGCAAAGTACCTTCATCTATGTTACTTCTAAGATTGCCAAATTCCCTTTGTAATTCTTTTTTAATTTTTTTAAAAATAATTATTATTAGAGCTAGATTCTAGCCTAGTTATTTTATTTATTTATTCATTTATTTTATAATTTTTTTTTGATTTTTTTTTGGGGGGTTGTTTATTAGTTTTGGGGTTTTCAACTGCATCATATAGTCTAGACATAAATTATGATACTTAAAACTCTCCTAATATTGATGATTTTGTTTTCCCATCATTATTTTAGGTTTCAACAGAGTATACAGACTACATGTATACCACCATGTTTGCCATAGCAGGTCACAGATTCCTTGGTTCAATGTCACAAATGTGAGTTGATTTTTTTTTTAAATCTTTTATTTTAAATCCTTTCTTCTTTTCTGTTATTGAAAATTTGATAAATTCTTATATTTAGAGTGTATGAATTGTTTTTGTTTGTTTTCACAGATAATGTGCGAACATAAGAATACAGCAGTAATCAACTTTCTATTCTCTCTCTGCCTTTTACCCACACGTCCCTCCCCCAACCCCCATGAGGGACCTGTATTCCACAAGCCTTGCTTTCAACCAAGGTCACCTCATCTTTCTATTGTAACACCATATTCAGTCAACTTGTTATATTCATATCATATTTGTAATGTGTGTTATGAAAGAAAGATGAATAAAAACTTGAATTTACTTGAATTTACTTGAATTTACCACAAAACAGGAGAAGCACTTACTGTGTCTATCGGCATGCATGTAAACTCTGGAGGAATAGACCCATATTTACACATTGGACTTCATCCCAGTACATCACCAGATGGCTTGCAAGAACAGGGCTTATAGGGTTAGGAGGACTGTGTGCTATTCCTGTTCATAATGTGAAGGAGGCTGGTGTGAAAGGATTACCTGTGAGTATTGTCAATTCTACATTCTTGCGTGCCTCATTCAGACATTCAGACATAAATGGCTAAACTACTTTAAAAACTTTAGAGGTATAATTCAATTAGATCATCATAGTGCACTTATAATTCTTTTATCTTTTGAATCATAGGGACTGTTGGATAAGTTGAGGTTTCTGGTTAGTCAATCTTAATACCAGGGTGGATGTTAAGACTTTGGATATTTATATAATATTGGATGGTGCTGAGTGTGATACAAGATTATATTCTCGAGCTATGACAATATTGAACGAGTCAGAGACGAGTCCAATATTTTCATATCAAGAAATATATTCTTGTATCACACAAAAACAAAGCCATACAATATTATAATTATTATCTATATCAAGCGGACTAGCGAAATAACAACATTTGACTTACAGGTACCTCAGCATATATGGCTTTGTTTTTGTGTGATATTGATATAATTTCGATATCGATATAATGCGCTAAAGATAATGAATACACTGATTTATTGTACCATTTGGAAGCCTTGTATAGATAATAATGTGGAATATTAATTGCAGGGGAATTTTCAATGGATCATGTGTCGTACAAGCTCAAAGACAATTTGACTCTTAAAGGTAAAAACCAGTATTGGAAAGGCCCCAATTTCAAAAAATGAAATGGAAGCTCTTTATTACCAATCATGTGGAAGCATATGTTTTGACTAATACATGATGATAACAATTTTGCCGGGTAACCGCCTACTAATTGATATATTTGGTAAATTAGTTTGTCTATTGGACTGTAAGAGATAAACGCACGTGTCACGCACGTGTGCGTAGTCCCATATACATCTTTCTGTGTACAGTGCTTGTAACTTTACGAAGACTGGGCCAAATTTCATATCATCTTGATGATTCCAGAACCTTGCAGTACACACCAATATTTATATCCTAGATGATCACCCTTTTCTGATCGATTCCACAACGTTTCTTTCACAATGCAATCGCATGACCAAAACTGGTCTTTATCTTTAACCTATTGATTATCAAATTCTCATATTACCCATATGGCTAATACAGGAACCACCCAGTTCCAGTATGCAATAGAATCCATTTTGTTTACGATACAGTTGTGGCATTGAAGCAGTTAAAAACATGGGCATTTATGTACAATAATTTTAAGCTACATGTATACTACATCTGGTCTGTACCCAGTAATTCCGGCATATAACCAGATGTGTTTATTCTCTGATTCTTTTGTAGAAAGTTAATCCTGAGACTCTGCCCACCAGTACTCTCATCATGAATGCTGCAGCTTTACTACCATGTATATGAACATGTCATCTTGTCTGTACTCAGTAATTCATGTAGTAGTAGTAGAATGTTTTTTTTTATTAGACAACTTCAAAATGGTAGCCCGAAAGCTAAATTACATTACAAGTTTTACATGTATTAAAAAGCATTTCAACAAACTTAGATATAGACAAGTACACATAATACACAGTCGGGTAGATCATAACTAATTACATATTCCCTACTTGCAAACAAATTGATGAAACAAATAAAAATAGATTCGGCATTATTTTTGTATATAATAAGATGTGTTCATACCATCATTTATGATCTGCTTCTAGAAAGTTAATCCAGATACTCTGACCAGTAGTACTCTCATCATGAACGCTGCAGCTATGACGGTTGATTCAGCTTCTGCGCTTCTAACCCAAACCTTTGTAGCTATCATTGACAAATACAAGGACCTTGCACGGGTAAGAAAACAAGAGTAGGCATTCAAGTAAATACTTGTATTACTGTGAAGACGAGAGATATATTCATTCTATCTGGTATGAATAACACATTTTGGACTGAATGGCAGTCACTTCAACATTTGTTCTTATGAACAACAAGGAGAGGAATTTGAAAGTATTTTGTTTTATTTGAGTTAAAGAAAGACTTCATTTCATTGTATTGTAAAATGTTTTGTTTGACTACAAAAAAAAGCCTATGTAGGGCTAAAACGTTTTTAAAAAATTATTTGATTTAGCATGTAGCGTGGCTAAAGAAGTCTTAATCATGTCACTTTTAAGAACTGTATTTCAGTAAGCCAACTTTTAGCAGTATTTATACTTACTAAATAACTAAATCATTTTAAAAAGTCACATAAAAATTGTGAAAGTAGGCACATGAATTTTTTTTGGTAAAACAACAACAAAATGACCCACAAAGTGGTCCATGCTGGTGCAATGATTAAGATGTTGTGAAATTGTAAAGAAATGGCCTTGTCCAAGGTTTCTCTTCATATTTGGAGTGATCTATCCTCTAGTAGGGATATCAACCTAATTCTGTGAAACCTGTTTTATAGCGACCGCCCAAGGGGAACGCAACAAGTGGCCTTAATAGACAGGTGGTCTTTGTAGACAATTTTCTTTAGTACACGTTTCAATGGGAAACCATTTTTCAAGGGGGATAAAATGTGGTCTTTCTAGACAGGTGGTCACTAACACAGGTTTGGCTGTACAATTATCACATACACCATTATCTTACAGGTGGTCATGAATGTGTGAGATGAAATAGCATGGACAAATATAGCTTGCCGGGGTTATTTCTTTGTAGAATCATCTTTCATCGCTCTGTTTCTACATTTTGCAGGATATTGAACTACTGATGGGTAAAGTTGAGAAGCATAGACAATTTGAGAAGATGGGCTATCATTCAGATGACCTTTGGGAAGAGGTCATAGAGGCAAGGGTCAACATCGATGATAGGAGGCATGAGATACAGGTCAGTGTTAGATGGTGATTTATTCAAGCTTTAAAGGGATCATTTAACAATGTTAAATCTGAGATGCACGGCCCTACGTGATATCAGTGTCTGTGATATGGTGTTATATTGAAGCCCTTACAAAATTGCGCTTCAAATGATCAAGAAGTGCCTCAAAAAAGTAAAAAATCTTTGAATAATTGGTTTTTACCATACTCATGTTCCCCAATGGACTGTAGTGTTATAAAATCCATTAGGCAAACAAAAAATTTGGTTTCGATTTCCAATCATAAATATCTTGATAATCAGACAGGCGATCGGTTTGTAAAAGTCATGGGGTTCCTGACTTACCTAAAGGTTTCTAATTATGATTGCAGCATGAGCGAAATCAAGGATTTTGTTTCAGAATCTGAGACAAAGTTACCGGATCCCTTTAAGGTAATTAAAATTCATTCTTTCCTTTCTTGAAGGCCCTTGAAGCCATTTTGAACAGCGCCCTCTTAACGCTTGAAGCAGCATCAGAAGCAGCGTTCCAGTCGGGCAACGAGGAGCTGGCGATGATGGGACGAGACAGATGCCAGTATGTAAACACCCAAATCGCCTTGACGACGGCAGTCATCCTCAAGGCCGAGAAGGTACTGGCGAAGTTTCAAGCCGATGCCATCAAGGAGACCAAGACCGAGAAGAAGGAGGAAGATGGGGATGAGGACAAAGGTTCCAGAGAAGAGTCCACATAGGAATTCACCTAGTGGGTACTGGCAAGGCATTCTGTAAAAGTGACTGTGAGTCTTGTAATAGTGTGATTCCTTGAGGCTACAAGCCGAGGCCATCAAGGAGACCAAAACAGAGAAGAAGGAAGTTGGGGATGAGGACAAAGGCTCCAGAGAAGAGTTCACGTAGGAACTTACCTAGTGGGTACTTGCAAGGCATTCTATTAAAGTGACTGTCTTGTAATAGTGAGATTCCTTGAGATCCTGAGGGAGACATGCTACTGGCAAAGATCATCAGAGAGACCAAGACTGGCAATGGAGGAGACAATGTAGACAGTAGCACCCTTTCACAAACATGACGGAAGGCAAAGACGACAGGAACACGACGGAAGAGTTGTATCCCCATGATTCTCTCAACGTCATTGCTTCCGTCCTGTTTGGAAAGCGCCCTAGTGATTCTGGAGGGGATGCCTTGTAGGCACCTCCTAACGATTACAAAGACTGGAAAAAATTCACTTTTATTGGGATGATGAGATTGGTCCATTAGTGACAGTATCAAAAGAACATCAAAGATACCGAGACAGAGAGGCTGTTCACACCGCAATGAGATAGCGCGGTGTATCGTAGCACCCCCTCTTTTCTAGCGCGCGCTAAACCGCGCTCTCTCTCGTGGACCACCCCTAAGAGGTGCTCCAGTGGCACGCCGTTTTGGCTCGCTGTGGCTCGCTGTTGGGCGGACCGAAACGACGTTGTACCTTCCAAACCGCAGAGATAGCGCGGTCTAGCGCGCGCTTTCTCTGCCGGTGTAAACATCCTCAGAGACAGAACTTGGAAAATGGGATGCTAGTTCTGCGATGGATTCTACTGAGCCACTTTCCAATGATTAACCCCTTGCCTACGGGAATCGAATAGTATGTATGAAGTTTATTTGAATGGGAGAGTTAAGTAGTCAATTCAATGCTATGTGATACAACACTAAAGATGACAAAGCACATTCAATGCATTTCGGAGACAAGCCAGTGTGTGAATCATACATTTATTAAAGATAAAGACCAGTTATGGTCATGCGATTGCATTGTGAAAGAAACATTTGGGAATCGATCAAAAAAGGTTGATCATCTAGCATATAAGTATTGGTGTGTACTGCAAGTTTCTGGAATCATCAAGATGATAAGAAATTTGACTCAGTCTTCGTAAAGTTACAAGCACTGTACATTGAAAGATGTATATGGGACTACGCACACGTGTGCGACACATGCGTTTATCTCTCACATACCAATAGATAAACTAACTTACCAAATATATCAATTAGTAGGCGGTGTCCCGGCAAATTGTTATCGTCATGTATTAGTCAAAACATATTCTTTCACATGATTGGTAATGAGAGCTTTTATTTCATTTTTTGAAATTGGGGCGTTTCCAATACTGGCCTTTACCTTTAAAGTGTATCTTAAGAGGCCAATCATTCCAGGGCGATTCTCTAGTAAGAATCTGGTTCATTCAGGCTATGCATAATCATGTGATTATAAAAGGATGTGTATGATAGTAGATGCTATATTCTTTCTACTTGAATCAGTATTTTTGTCTGAATTTATCTCTTAAAAAATATTTTGTGGCACTATTTAAGTTAGTGTAATTCATACATTATACATGTACCCTAGACCTGCTTGTAACACTATCCCTCTACCAAAACATCACTTCAAACTCAATACAACCCTATGCCTTGACAAAATTTAGATATAGTTATTATTCCTGGGGGGTGTTTTACAAAGATCCTAAGTTGAACTTATCTCTATAAGTTGGACTTAATAATTATGGAAAGCTGTTAGGATCTTTGAAAATATTTTGTAAAGGTAATCTTAAAAGGCATAAAATGTTGCTCCAAATCATTGATATTTTCTATTATTAAGGATATTTCATGTTCTTGATGTGGAATTTATAAAAAGTTTAAAATACTTGAATTCTTGCTTTTGAATATATTTTATTTTAAGGCTACAAATGGCTCTCCATAATATTTAAGTCCAACTTAGAGTTCAGTTCGACTTGGGATCTTTGTGAAACACCCCAGTTCTGTTCATTAACTCATTAATTATCACATGAAATCAGAAAATGTAAGGTATGTTGCCATGAGCTATTATACTATGAATCACAATACAAAGATAACAAATATAATAAATGAAATACACTAATACAGATATTGGTCGTTGGCTGGATTAAGTGAAATGTAATCGCATTTCTTTTTAACTTCAAAGTTAGACGATGACATAAAAACAGGAAAAAGAAAGTGCAAATGTCTAATTTGATATTTTCTAAATGCAAGACATGACCCCGACCTTAGCATTTGTTCACCCAATACGGTGCTACCATTGTGTGCCATCTCTACAATGTGACATGCTATGCAACGATATGGTCTGTTTGGTAGCCAGAAGAGTGTTAACTCTGAAGCAATTATCAAAATGACAGGACCTTGGAATTCTGGGGGGTGTTTCACAAAGATCCTAAGTTGAGCTTATCTCTAAGTTGGACTTAAAAAGTATGGACAGCCATTGGAGCCTTAAAATGAAATATATTCAAAAGCAAAAATTGGAGGATTTCAGACTTTTCATCAATTCCACATCAAGAACATGAAATCTCCCATGATAATAGAAAATATGAATGATTTGAATCAACATTTTATGCCTTCTAAAAAAAAATTACAAAATATTTTCAAGGATGCTAATGGCTTCCCATAAATTTTAAGTCCAACTTAGAGATAAGTTCAACTTAGGATCTTTGTGAAACACCCCCCAGATGAGATAATGAAAACATTGTACATGTATACCGAAGAATGAATAAAATGTGATAATTTTCTAGCTCGAGAGAATGGGATTTATTAATTGGTATTTGTGAGATAGGAAATAAAGAGGAAGATCAGAAAAGGAATAGAAGTAAAATCAAAGAGAGGGTGAGAGAGAGAGAGTTAATTAAAGAGAGAGAGAGAGGTGAACGTTTTGGTAAAGTAAGAGATAACGAGGATGGTCATATTGAATAGTTGGCATTCAACAGAGAAAGGGAGAGAGAGAGAGAGAGAGGGCTAGTGGGTGAGATATATTATATATGTATAAATAGAGAGAGAGAGAGAGAATGGGGAGTATTTGTTCAAGATGAAATAAAGAGGAAGATCAGAAAAGGAATAGAAGTAAAATCAAAGAGAGGGTGAGAGAGAGTGTTAATTAAAGAGAGAGAGAGAGAGAGAGAGAGAGGGGTGAACGTTTTGGTAAAATAAGAGATAAAGAGGATAGTCATATTGAATAGTTGGCATTCAACAGAGAAAGGGAGAGAGAGAGAGAGGAGGGGGGAGAGAGAGAGAGAAAGGGCTAGTGGGTGAGATATATTATATATGTATAAATAGAGAGAGAGAGAGAGGAGGGGGAGAGAGAGAGAGAGAGAGAGAAAGTGCTAGTGGGTGAGATATATTATATATGTATAAAGAGAGAGAGAGAGAGAGAGAGGGGGCTAGTGGGTGAGATATATTATATATGTATAAATAGAGAGAGAGAATGGGAAGTATTTGTTCAATATGAAATAAAGAGGAAGATCGTAAATTGAATAGAAACAAAATTCAATAGAGAAAGTGTGAGAGAGAGGAGGGGGAGAGAGAGAGAGAGAGGGCTAGTGGGTGGGATATATTATATATGTATAAATAGAGAGAGAGAGAGAGAATGGGGAGTATTTGTTCAAGATGAAATAAAGAGGAAGATCATAAATTGAATAGAAGTAAAATCAAAGAGAGGGTGAGAGAGAGTTAATTAAAGAGAGAGAGAGAGAGAGAGAGAGGGGGGTGGACAAGAGGTGAACATTTTGGTAAAATAAGAGATAAAGAGGATAGTCATATTTAATAGTTGGCATTCAACAGAGAAAGGGAGAGAGAGAGGAGGGGGAGAGAGAGAGAAAGGGCTAGTGGGTGAGATATATTATATATGTATAAAGAGAAAGAGAGAGAGAGAGAGAGAGAGAGAGAGGGCTAGTGGGTGAGATATATTATATATGTATAAATAGAGAGAGAGAGAATGGGAAGTATTTGTTCAATATGAAATAAAGAGGAAGATCATAAATTGAATAGAAACAAAATTCAATAGAGAAAGTGTGAGAGAGAGAGCAAGAGAGTAAATGTGAGTGAGTGAGAAAAAGAGAAGGAGAATATAACAGAGGAGAGATGAAAATACACATACATGCGCAAGAATAGGGACTTTTAGATTCGCACGAAGACAATGGGGATTGCTACGATCGACGTCCTTTTAATGCACTGCTTTGAATGGACGTCACACGTATCAGTCCACGCAAATCTAAAAGTCCCTAATAAATGAAGCAACTAGAAGCAGAGAAGAGAAGTAGAGGGAAAGAGGAGAAGGCCTAAATTGAGGACACAAAGAAAAAAAAACATAATAGGTAATATTGAGACATCTATTCAAATGTATGAAAGGAGAACTGTATTGACAGAAAGAACAGTAATATTTAATAGAGAGATTTAATAATGAGTATCCTGCTTTTGTATCTTCTCAAATTCATTAATCTCTCATAATATTATTTTGCCATTTTGTAGAAGCCCCATTTACTCTCTCTCTCTCTCTCTCTCTTACTCTTCCTTCGTTTACATCTTCTTTTTCTTCTTTTCCCCACTTTCTTCATACGTTTTGTCTGAGAAACCTCTCTTCCTAGACTTATTTCTGTGTCTGTGTTTCTCCAGCTCTTACTATCCCTTGAACTCCCTTTACAATCTACACCTACCCCTCCCTTAATTTGGCTTCCTCAATCTATCTCACTTTTTCAATTCTTATTTCCCCATGTTTCTCTTCATACCTTTCTATCCCTCCCCTCCGCACTCTATGCCTGAATTTATTCATCTCTCTTTATTTTCAATGTGCCCTTTTTTGTCAAAATCCTCACTCTCTCTCTCTCTCTCTCTCTCTCTCTCTCTGATCCCCTCCCGCTCTGAGTCTTTCTCTCTCCCTCCCGTCCCTCTATCCTTCCAGGTTTCACTGTATATCCAACTATGAAATATTCCCTCTCTCTTATGTTTAATCTCTTTACCTATCCCTTGGCTGGTTAATTGTTACAGTTTGTCAAATCTTTATAAATGAAGACAACAACTTTGAATAATCTTTCGGCTTCATTTTATTATAAAACATCGTTATCATGCATTTATTCATGTTTAATATTATTATTATCATTCTCGTTGCTTCCTGAAAAGTAATATTGATTCTAGAAGAAAATAAATCTGCAAAATATGCACACATTTGAATACGAATAACTATAAATTTCAAGGGCTGAACTAGGATTTTTCAAAATAGAGAACAAAAATAAGAAGAATTATAATAAACAAAAATTCAAAATTCAAACATACAGTTATAGGTGGTCAAAATAAAATTTATAAAACTCATATCACGCCTCTCCACTCTTCATGCTCCATGCTTTTGTTTTCTTATTTTCCATGTCCCGCTCCCCCAAGAACGATTATTACACATCATTAATTTAATCTAATGATTTATCCATACTTCTTATTATCATCATCATTATTCTCGTTGTTTGCTAATCATGTTAAAAAGAAGAAAAACAAAATGTAAATTCTGAACAATTTCATCCATGTTAATTAATAAGAAGAATTAAACAAGTCAAGGGCTCAACCAGGATTGTCAGAAGGCAAAGAATAAAAACATATAACATAAATTATCAATTCAAAGAAAATAATCCAAAATAAAGGAGTAGGACAAAAAGAATGTGATGAAACCACATCCCATCATTTAAAAAGGTTCTATGGCTTCATTCTCTGGTATTTACCCCCCCCCCCCCCCTCCCCACGACATTGGTGCCCATGAATGACTTGACCCATGCTACGCCACTGCACACCAGGGCCCTGTCTTACAAAGAGTTACGATTGATCCAAATCAATCGCAAGTCCTCCAATCAATCGCAAGTTTTAAGTCTCCTATCTCTTATGTTACATAGTTACGATTGATATCAATCGCAAATAAGTCGCGATTGATATCAACTCTTTGTCAGACGGGGCCCAGAACACTCGATGTGGTTCAATGTTTTAGATTGGCAATAACCC
This sequence comes from Strongylocentrotus purpuratus, assembly GCF_000002235.5. Lineage (NCBI taxonomy): Eukaryota > Metazoa > Echinodermata > Echinoidea > Camarodonta > Strongylocentrotidae > Strongylocentrotus > Strongylocentrotus purpuratus. The sequence goes on from NW_022145526.1 coordinate 2,310,382, forward strand.
GTTGAGAGTCGGAAAGATGTTTGAGTGTACTTTTTAAATTGTATGAGCTGACGCCCTTTTGGCTCTAAAGAGATATAAATCAGAATGTTTGATAATGCGAAGTTTGTTACATTGGAAAATTTAAACAACAAACCTTTTGTTATTGAGTAGTGAATGTAATTAGAAAAACAATATCCAAAAGAAAATCGATTTCATGCGCAGCCCAAATGTAAATTTGGCTTTTGTTTAAATAATTTTAAAGGGAAATGTAATAAATTTGCAAAGTATAAGTACATGATTATACTGAGGGGTTGAATAACAAAATCTCTATAAACCCACGTTTAGAGAGGAAAAGTTTCATAAAAACTCAAGTAAAATAATAAAAATAATACAACTATATAAACTCAATAAGAAAGCATGAAAGCATGAAAACATGCAAAATTAGCTCAAGTTATTTTAAGTCTAGAAAACAGAAAATATCTTAAAACTAATTATTATCATTACTGATCATTTCCATGGCGCCCAACTTTCGAGCTCGATGTGTCCTTGATTTAAAGTGATGTTGTTCAAGGGGTTCCTGCAACCCTTGTACCAAACAGAATCACCAAGAAACTTGAAATCGCCTTCTTTCCTCCGATAAATATGGGGTAAAGTCCTGCACATTGCTCCTGGACGCAAGGGATACGTACTGACTACCTCGCCATGGTGTCGCCATTCATGGAGCTTCCTGTATAAGGCTTCGTCCTGATCAACGCGGTGAAGGTAATCTGCAAGTTCCTTGAGGCTCTCAAAATCAGCGAAATGGACAAAGGATCCAGGAGGCGCCACTCGCTCGTAATCTTCCTTTGGCGCTCCGAGAACCAGCGGCACGGCGCCGTATTTCAGCGATATCATCCAGAACTTCTCGGTGATGTAGTCTCTGCATTCGGAGTTCGGTAGAGCCAGAAAGAACTTGTAACTCGCAAAGAGCTTATTGCATTGCTCCGATCTCTTCGGCAGACATTTCTTGCGTCCACAGGCACCGTAATCATCCAGGGGCATTTCTTCGATGGTCCTCTTGATGAAGGGCATCCTTGGCCAGAACACTTCGTCGCAGTTCGTGGCTACCCAGGACAGAAGGCCAGTTCTGTTCTGGAAGAACTCGTCGGACATGAACGCTGTGTCTTTCGGGGTAGCACTGGGTTTGTCAAACCGTCTGTAGTAACCGAATGGAATATGAATGTCAGCTTCCTTGTCGTAGGTCATTAAAACGTGGTACTTCATGCGAGCGATGTCAAACGGTTCTGCCCATCGACTGGCTCTTAAAGGAGACTCGGTACTGTAATAGATCCATGTCTGTTCTGGGTCAGGGTCTATATTCGCAATCATATCACGTAGTTTATGTCCTTTCCATATCGTAGGGACCATCCCAAATATTACAGCATCTTTCCCTTTCATCGATCGTAACTCATCCCCAAGAGTTAGTACAATATCACAGTTGTATCCTTGGGATACACAATCAATGTCGGACCCATAGTTCTCTTTGGAGCTAGTCTGTAAAAGCCCTCTAAAGTGGTTCATTTCTGGGAATGGGATCATGTGTGTCATGCTCGAAAAAATGTGGACTCTCTTTATACATCTCTGTCTCTTCTTCGTATCTACCTCTGTATCCTTCTGCACTTCGTTTTGTTCATCCGTTGAAACCAGGGGCTCTTGTTTTATTGAAGCGCCCTCATCGGTTACCCTGTAGCTTAACATAGTGTCAACGGCAGCCAAATGGCTTTGACCTTGACTGGTGTTATCCTGGACATATTCAGTAGGCATCCCTCGTAGTAATACAGTACCTTCTTGTTGGTGTCCATATACGCAGTAGTGTCCATCCGTGGAAACATTCGTTTCTGTCAGAGATTCATATTCCATGGTCCAGTTTTCAATGCCACTCGTTCCTGCAGCAGTCGGCCTTCTGATAGCAGGGCCTGACAAATCTGCATGGTACGATATATCATGGATTGGCATGGTCAGCCCATTAGAGATGAACCTGTCCTCAAATGGTATGTTGATATCGCAAGGTGATACTTGTGTTACAGGTAGACCTAAATGAATCAGGATTCCCGTTACGACAGCCACGAGCAGCTTCGTCACCTTCAAAGTAAGAAAAAGGATTGATGTTTAAAGTATTATTGCTCAAACTATTAGAAATGCAGGCAACAGCTTATAATGTTTTCAAATTCTTTTCGATTTTATTAGCTGCAGGCATTTCATTTCATGAAATAAAGTATTAAAACAAATTATGATAAATAGATAAATGACCAATACTTACTATAAATTACAAGTCAATTAATTAAAAATTCCATGTGGGGGTATAACACAACAATGACAACAACGAAAACAACAAGTTCCTTTGGGTGATTCAATAAGAGGGGAACTGTTGCCTTTGGCTTATTCTCACCCACCCCCCCCCCCCCCCGAAGAAAGAGAAATCTGCCAAAGGTTTGTCTCATTTATTCCACGCTGCCTAATATCCTAGTCAAAGAAGGATGACATTTTTGGATAATTAAGACCAAGTTTGATTTTCATCTGTATTAAATAATACTATCATAAAAATACAAGAGTCAAATACAATACGCGACCTTTCGTAGATTTGCTGTAGAGTTTTCACAAAGTGTCGGGTAAATTCGACCAGACCATTAATATAGATGAGAGGGGTTTATTTTACATTGCCCCCGACATTTTGTGAATAAGGGGCATGTTTTTACAACAGATCGGGTAATGCGACCACCCTACCTGATAATTCGAATTAAGCCTCTTAATCCTTGGGACCTACAGTGACGAGCTATGTCATTAACTTATTGTTACTTAACGAACATTAATACTTGCGATCCATTCTGCATACATTACTTTGGCAAGCCTCACTATGAATATGACTGACAAAGAAAGCGGACAAAATATACAGTTCCTCAGGTAGACAAAGGAACATCCCTTCATTGCTATTATGTAAAAATGTGTAGAACAGGTGAATATGCATTTGGCACCTGTTTTACACATTTTACATAATAGCAGTGAAGGGATATTCCTTTGTCTACCTGAGGAACTATATTTTGTCCGCTTTCTTTGTCAGTCATATTCATAGTGCCTTAGGCAAGCTTTCAGGTTCTCAAGAACAACATTGGTTTAAAAGTATGCATACAATTTGAATATGTTAGTATACCATTTTTTCTGCATCAATTATTATCACTCATGTTATATGGTCGTGCTTTACGAGGGTATAAATTCGAACATTTATTAGGGCATTTTCGTCTTGCAATAAAGAGTTTTGGCTATTAAAGTACCTCCATGCGAGTTACATGTATGTCATTAGGTAAAGCTCAAGGCAAGTATACGTTACGTGCTATTAGGTAAGACAAGCCATAAATTTTGCTCGACATAGCAACAACTGATGTGCATGCTATTTGCATTCTGACTTTCGAGATACAATAATATACAACATATGAATATAAGAGTCCATTGCTACGCAAACATTTGAAAACATGTTTAAAATATGCTCTATGAAGATTAAAAGCTCTTAAAGAATTACATAAAACTTATCCAAAATCAAACCAGCCCTCTTTTACTTTATAATCATTGAAAACCTTAATTTGTTACGAGATATAGCTTTTAGGTACATCAATAAATACATCTGCAATGAGAGCGTTTTCTAAAGGCACTAAATAGTCCAAAGAAACACATCTTTCTAAAACATTGTATGAATACGAAATGATAACTTACCAAACATTTGCCCTGAAGATCCATCGTTATAGAGCACACGTCGTGCAGGCGCTAGAAGATATGGAAGTGTCATCAAGTTTCTTCTCGTCTAGGGCCGTGAATTGAACTACAAATTGCAACCTTTTTTGGATAGTGCCCTTCGTAGTGTGTAGGCGCATAGTCCTAAGTTTCTATTGGGTTCACGTAAGCCAATCGCTCCTGCAATCATGGTAACGCTGAACAAGTTCGCCAAAGGATTCACACAATGCAACATCACTGCTATTCTTTCTATAGGAGGTTACGATGACTCGCACAATGATCAAGCTATAAGAATTGCCACTCATCATGCGCAGATGAGTGGCAATTCTTATAGCTTGATCTAAATCTGTTGATTGCCTTTACATCATTCAGTACAACAAAACACGTCACGGTTCGTGCTATGTCAGGCATGCAATTCATCGTAACCTCCTATTGAAAGAATAGCAGTGATGTTGTATTGTCTGAAACCTTTGGTGAACTTTTACGGCGTTACCGTGGTTGCAGGAACGAGGGCTTTCATAAATCCAATAGAAAGGTCTATGCGCCTGAACACTGCGAAGGTCACTTTCCACATGGAAATTAACATCAGTTAAAAATGAATATATAATTATAATCACAAAGCTTTCGAGAAATCTACCCAAGGGCAGTTTGAGGGCAATTTCAATTAATTGAAAACCATTATGTGTTCCGCATTCACGTTCGATTGAATCATTGTGATGAATTTGTAACTGATGGTAATTTCAATAGTTCAAACATCATTTCACAATCTTAATGCCAGTCATCATTAATGTCATCCAAACACTGTTAAGCTCCGACATTTTGTTTAAGTCCATACAATTATTTTGTCTTTTTAAGTATTTAAAGGCAACTTATAGCGGCATACTTTCGTATCATTGAAACTAGAGCAAATAACATACGCTTTATATTGATTTGTTTTGTGTTACTTTTCTAAATCTTGGCATTATAATAATTATATTGGGCACTATACTGAAACATACGGAAGTTGAACCATATTTTTCAATTAGTAGGGGAAGTTGGAAAACCGATGAAATAGAACTTTTGTATTAACGTGAAACACTTAATCCAAGTTCTTAAAAGAAAAGAAATCCAACAATCCTTATCTTATTCAGTATCGTCAGCCAGTTTAAAAAGTATTAAAATTACTCCAATTCAATTGCATAGCGAAGAAAATACTCTCTCCAAAGTTTCCTCCTTGGGAGTCACCATGTAGCTTCCTGGTTGCACGAAACCGTCATAAGTACAAGTTCACCGACATCCCATTGAATCACGGGTTAAATTTAATACCCGCAATTCAATGGGAAGTAGATGAACTTGTAGTTATGGCGGTTTCGTGAAACGCCACCCTGTTTGATTAAAGGTCGGGTGACATCCAAATATATGTTTGGCAGATGATGTCACAAGATGTATGAGATTTGGAGCCTTTTTTAAAGGGTGGAGCTTACCAGGTCTGAGAAAATTATTTTAAAAAATATATAGAAGTGTATGAAATATATCTAGATGTTAGAGTAACAAAATATAATTTGTAGGCCTATATGCAGCCCTGCACATCAAAATAAATCAATTTATATTTGGATTTCACCCGACCTTTTAAATAATGTAGGAGTAGTTCATATACATTGACCTGCATAATTGTGATGGACATGGCGTTGAATATTCACTGAAGATTGTCTAAGCCTAGCCATGGAAGCAAAACAGCACCCAACTATTGTTACTCCGGCATCTCGAACAGGTGATTTTTGTCCCTCTTTTGAATAATTAGCGGAGTTCTGTCTGCAATTACTTATGCATGCCAATTGGTGCTTAACAAAAGAAAGTGCTCAACTGTCTGAAACAGCTGAACCAAACATCTGGTCACAGCAACAGGATTAAATATCCATTGATTTGAATGGCTAACAAAATAGTCTAGTATTAGGGAATCGTTGTTATGGCTGAGCTTCACAGTTGACTGCCCTAATTGCAAATACAATACAGGGCCCCGTTGCACAAAACTTACCATGATGGTAAGGTTTTCAGATTGGACAGCCTTATACCCAACAACAACAACAAATTTGCCACCAATGGTAACTACCCAGGAGACCTCGATTTTGATTGGCCGTTGAGCCATGTTACCATGGTAGTTACCCCCGTAGTTACAATGGTAAGTTGTATGAAACGGGGGCCCTGGTCAGTGGGTACCTCAAAGGTGTACTGCTCTGTCACCACAATTTTGAACAAACTTGCGACTAGCATGGAAGAAGGGTTAACAAGGAAACAGCAAACTTTTAAGAGACTCTTTTCCTTGCCAAGAAATCGAATAGGAGTAAATTCAAGATACTTTCAACCGGCTTACGAGATTCCTTCGACTCTTAAATGATTTTTTTTTTTTTTTTTTTTTTTTGGGGGGGGGGGGTTCATTTTCCTTTAAAGGTGTTACAACGTTTTGGTTTGGGGTCATTATTTGGTTGAAAGGAACATATTGGAAGCATATGCGATCCTACAATATTGAGTGATCGTTGTCGCGGTTGAAATCGAGTATAAAGTGGTGAAATTGTAAATAATAAACTCTTTTCGTTGTGTAGCTCCCTCTCAAGGTCAAGATATTAATTTAGCTATAAAACAATATTTCTTGACTAAAATTGACCGATTGGCTATTCCCGTTTGAAAATTATACATCCCAACTACATATTTTGAGATTTTCATGGTCGTAGGCGCTATTTGAAAATTATCGAAATTTACCGGGAGCACCGGTAAATTTTGATATTCAATTTTTCTCGGAAGCAGAAGTGTTTTATGGGCTAATTTCTGTAGTGCTTATAATACATCCACAGGGGCATCCAAATATGTCAAAATTGTAAATATTCTTCATCCAGCCAATTTTCAAAATTTCCCAAAACTTTGTATTACCTTTAATGACAGCAAACGTGACGCAGAAAGTTTCAGAGGAAAACAAAAATTACCTTTCACAATATGTAAACAAGCTCCTCATGCACGGTTTAAAACAAAAAAAAAATCACTTGCAATGATTTTTTCTTCTTCTTAATTTCCATGGCAGAAGACTATTTAGATCTTCAATTTCTCGTTAGGTCTAACTTAATTCGATCTTGAAAACACGAGTATCAACGCTTCTTTGGTTAAAGTTTTAAAGGGCCTATGTCCCATTTGCAGGCCAAAAAAATGAAAAAGTTAAATTCCAACTGCATTTGAAAGATAATACTAATTTAGAACTTCCCTAAAAAAGGTGGGGCTTGAAAATGTCTTCAAATGGGAAAATAACGACTATTAGTTGTCAAATCGACTTTAGGGCTATAGAGCCCAAAAGTAATAGTCTTGATTTTCAGACAATTGTACCGAATGGTCATACGTTTTATGCTGCGCAAAGATTCAATCAGTTTAATCTTGGCCATCACAAGAAGTGGGTTATTGATGTAGACAAATACTCATGTACCCTTTACAGCTCTTTTCATGTATGTTATTACCAAAGAAGAAAAAAGCCAGTCAGTCACTCAATAGTGTCTGACAGTAAAGTCTAGCAAGTAAACGGTTTTCCTTGCATAATTTGAATATGAGGACACTGCTAACGTTTAAATTTCACAGATAGGACATACATGACATATTCATAATTCCTGCAAAGTTCTACAGCATTTGAGGTTGGCTGCAAAAGGGACATAGTACCTTTAATGAAAATAGAAAAGATACACCGATAGATTTTTGACATTTTAAAGCGCAAGCTGATTAGAATACTATGCCTATAATATCACCGATTCCAATATCGCATTTTTGATTTTTGATTTAGTTTCATAGTTGTCTTTATTAACCCGCCAACATCCGTCTATGGCTAATCGCCCATCCATACATTAAACACACACACATGCACACACGCAGGGGGTGGGGTGTTTTGGGGGTTAAACCCCCACCCCTCCCCCCCCCCCCCCCCCCCCCCACACTGGTCTAAATATCTTGTTCATTTTAAATTTCTGTATTAAATGATTTATGGAAATGTTAATCACCGGTACAGTCACAAAGACTTTTGTTTTCACTAAATCTAGATTGTTTTGAGGTGAGCTTTTTAAAACCTCAATTTGTTGTTGTTCGATCGTATGAAAACGAAATGTGCTTGAACATATTTTGCATGGGGTCAATATGCCCTCCTCCCTTTTCCCCTCCATCCTCTACTTTTCTAACCTTCTCTTCCCTTAAAGGTAAAGACCAGTATTGGAAACGCCCCAATTTCAAAAAATGAAATGGAAGCTCACATTACCAATCATGTGAAAGAATATGTTTTGACTAATACATGATGATAAAAAATTTGCCGGGAAACCGCCTACTTATTCATATATTTGGTAAATTTGTTTCTCTCATGGTCTGTGAGAGATATAGGGTAGTCCCATATACATCTTTCTGTGTATAGTGCTTGTAACTTTACGAAGAATGGGCCAAATTTCTTATCATTTTGATGATTCCAAAACCTTGCAGATGCTAGATGCTAGATGATCAACCTTTTCTGATTGATTCCACAACGTTTCTTTCACAATGCAATCGCATGACCATAACTGGTCTTTACCTTTAACATTTTCTCGTTGCTCCCGTTTTTTCTCTTCCTCTCGATCATCTTTCTTTTCCATTGAGACTAAGACGGTAAACAAGAGGCAGACAAGAGTCGTTCCTTTGAAACCAATATTTATTTGTGAAACTAAGTATTACCAAAAATAAGCCATTTACCTAACATTGTATTAAATCATTCTTTCCCTTCCACTCCCATATATTTTGCAACATTTGGAATGCCTTTTAATACCAAGATAACACAATTTTTGGTGAATTGTCAACCTACAAAACACACATACTTAAAGCTATATAATATAATTTTACGTTAATCATGATTTTCAATTACATATTTCTTCGTGCAAAAGTTACCTTTTGATGAATATTAACACTACCAAACACAGAGATGCATATTCATGACTATATTGAATATTCATGACTACATATGAAATACATGATCTTAGGTGATAATCTATAGTGTCTTTCTACAAAACCAACAACGTGCTCTTCGTATAATGCATGCAAATATGCGTGAAACATAATGCTCTTTTTTAACCAATCCCACTTCAAACACAGCGACAAATATGAGATGTTCATTCATTTCCACAACTAATTTAATTCAATTTTTGTTGGTACTAAAAATAGAGGTATGCAAACTATTTTTTGTATTCCATCCTCAAAAAAAATACATGGTGAAAAAGAGATAAATAAATGAATATTCAAAACCAACTTCTTTCTATGATATGGAATTTTCCAAGAGTGAAGCTACATACCGGTAATATGAAATCCATGATAGCACAGGACAAACACTGGTTATATACACCACATAATCGTTAAAATAGGCACAGGAATGGACTCTGTATAAACAGTATTATTTGAAAAGATAACAGTGAGTGTATATTACTAATACCTGTTTAAATGCAGTGCTTAAGTGCAGGAAAAATGGGAACACTATTCATGTAGATAAAAAACAGATGCTGCATTACTGAATCACGACTAAGGTGCGGTGCTAACGTGAAGAAACAAGACAAACAATTATTAACTTATTGACTCCTGGATCCGGGTGGCTCCTATATAAAGCCTATAGGAATTCAACGATTCAGTTGTCAACAGGTTAATATAGGCCTATGAAAGTAGAAAGACAGTATTATGAACGTTTATTCTTGGTTTGAAAGCTCTGGTTCGAGAGGCAATATCTGGACGCAAATCTGTGTAATATTTAAAAAAAAATTGAATCAAGAAATCATCCAAACTCATGTACAAATCAGATCAACTACACATGATAAATGTTGTCTTAGCTGAAATGCCCACTGAACTCATACGTTACAGAACCACAAATATCTTTCGATATTGACACATTACTTTTTTGGAATGGCTTTATGTGAACTTGTACGTAAAATTTCTAGTTAGCAAAGACTACATTGTCTCATAATATCACTTTGAGCCTCTGGACGTGACAAATGATAACATTCTTTGGAATGGCTCTATGATTTATATAAGATTCCCTTGTTAGTAAAGACTTTTATCTTTTTTGTCTCTCTCTTTCTTATCATATCCCTTTGGTCGTAATAGCATAATCATATCTTGATTCAAAAGAAAAAAAGGGAAAAAAAAGAAGAAAAAAAAAAGGTGAAGGAAATTATCATAATGATGCCAAACTATGGGAAACATGGCATAGGTAAGAATTAAGATTGGAAAATCAAGGTAACATTTTTAAAAAAATCTGGTATGAAAGTATTTTGGAATAGAAAACTGGAATGATGATGCATTATCAGAGGAAATTTAAACCTCACAAATAACATTAAATGCTAGAGTTAAATCATGATCATAAATGGAACATTTTTCGTTCAATGAAATAGGCTCGGCACAATGTTCATTCAGTGAAAACTGAGGTGTAGTACTACACCAATTTGTCACAAATTACCATGTGCAACTGTATCTTATAAAATTATCATGCACTGAATATTCATATTATTCTGTTAAGCAACACCTGGTAAGAGGTAATAAATGTATAACATGGCACTATACGTCACCCTTTCTTCATCTAAGAAAAAACAACTTGTACATGCGAATTGTTAAAGAGACACATCAAATGTATAATACATATTCATATATATAAATTGTGGTCATATATGTGAGCAAATGCAATCAAACACGGTATCTAAGATTCTTAAAAAACAGATTTGTACATGTTACCTTATCGCTACAACCCTGCAGGCACGAAAGAACAAAAAATAGAAAGAAATATACAACACAATCATTTGAAATGATAATACAGATTTACAACTAAAAGAAGAAAGAAGCGAAAAGTATACTATTTTGTTAATAAGTATTTAAACGATGGAGAATTGGATAGTTGTGTGTACAGCGTGAGATAATATTTAAAAACACTTTTTTAGCATTTAGATAAGACATCATAAGTCACTTTTGGGATGAAACACAGAAACGGTTTTTGATATAAAGGAATGTTTGATTACAACTTACACAAGAACACCTTCATATGAAAGATTTGGGTTGAGCCGAACATATACACATCATATGCACATGGAGAATTGGATAGTTGTGTGTACAGTGTGAGATAATATTTAATAACACTTTTTGAGCATTAAGATAAGACATCATAAGTCATTTCATGATGGATCACAGAAAAGGCTTCTAATATAAAGGAATGTTTGATTACAACACCTGGGCCCGTTGCACAAAACTTACCATTGATGGTAACTACCATGGAAACCTTGATTTTGATTGGCTGTTGAGCCGTTACCATGGTTACTTCAATTGATGGCAATGTTACCATCAATGGTAAGTTTTATGCAACACCTTCATATGAAAGATTTGGGTTTAGCTATACATGTAAATATATGCACATCTCTTTACTCAATACATCATGGAAATCCACTCATATATCTTCATACGGGTACTTGCGATTTATGGAAGAACGGACATGGCACGGGATGCCTTGCTTGTTTGATTTGTTTCTATAAAAAAATCCTGATGATATACATGTATACACTTATATATCTTTGGATGATCGTTTCATTTGCATGTTATGTATTAATACTGGCTTTAAAAAAAAAAGGTACCGGTACATAGTATTTTGGTGAATAAACGACACATTCAAAGATTTTTTTAAAAATTGAATGGAAATAAATCTTGATTCACAAGTCTTTCGATTAAAACCGACTAGTTTATGGGTTTTGATAAATATTGTTCAATTCTAAGTCCTGTTTGTTCATACCTTATGATTTGTTGAGGCTTTTGTTTTCACTTTGTTTTTGTTCCTATGCTATTTGTTGCTAGGTTATTACATGTATAAACTCTTACAGACAGGTGAAAATTGAAGCATATTACATTAAACATATTTTGTGAATCTAGTTTTTTCCTACAAAGGTTAATGAACACTTCTTACTTTAGTATATAAACATGTACCATTTAATTTGTAAAATATACTGATGAATTTATGTATTCCTATGTTTAGTTCAAAATATAAACGAGAGCTGAAATTGTGTAGTGCTATAATAGCATTAACCGGCACCAATGATTGATCTAATAAAAAAAAATGTAAATCAAGTAAATCTACAATTACAATGCTAACATACTTGCATTTTATATAAACCACTCATTTTCTACTCTCAAAAGCAAGGAATATACAAATATCATTGAATTCTGCATAGGTTCTATGTTCTATTTTTCCTCTTAACTATTTTTTCGCTATTGGAAGAAGCCAAGTGACTGCCACAATGTTTAGAGGATATGATATCAATTACACTGCGTGTGTATGGCAAACATCTAATGTGGCAGACAACTGTTCTTTCCATGATTGGATCAAAGCTGGTAAAGTGTTAAAAAGGGCATTTATCATAACTCATACTTCACTACGAATCGATATATATTTAAAGTCGATAATTCATTGGTCTCGCTGTCAGTCTCTTTAAACATAGCCTCATATGAACGTCAGCACAAAGATCTTAAATAGTGAATAATAATACCGTAGTCACATTCGTATAGCTCTCAATATAAAGCGATTTACATTGTAATTATTATATATTATAATTGCTCTGCTCCCTGGGGTGTATTCCCAACAGGTGCCGTTTTACAAGCGCACACATGCCAATCAAACGACATTAATGTTCGCATCCTACCGGGTACCCATTTAACACCTGGGTGGAGAGTGGTAAATGCAGATCAATGCCTGGCCAAAGGACATTAGTGCCGTGGCAGGACTTGAACCCTGTACCTTGTGATCCACAGTCCAGTGACGTATCCAATGGACTATATCTACCTCTCTTGCGTTAAGGCACAAGTTAGAACCTTCAGTATACTGGACGGTGAGCCACAATGGACATTTCTTTCGTTAGGTACTCATTCTTTTTTTCATGATCAATAAAAATAAAACAAGAAAAAAATACAACCACGGTATGATATCGAAAGAGATTATCCATCTGTAAATCGACATAAATCTCCAAAGACTATACTTATACATGTATATGTAGTTGCAGTATTCATTAAACAAAATATATCTTCAAAAAATTGGAAACAATATATGACATGGGTCGAAAAACAGGATATCTTTATCTTTTCGCCTACAAATAATCAAAAATTAAGACAACACGGTATATTTTACATTGCTAACAACATCAAAAATTACCAAAAGCAATGTTTACACAAAGTACAGACCTAAATACTTCTTTATGAACAAAAATTATCCACAAATATACTCACAAAAAATGAAATTTACAAAAAATCATAGTGCCATTCACATCATCAGCTTACTACTATACAATGAAAAATGACATTTTATATTGGCGCGAGATATGTGCAAGGATCAGGATTAGGATTTCGGTCGGGGTTAGGATCAGGGTCGTGACCTTTCAAGAGTTCTGAGCTAATAAGACCTGGTCAAGCGCCATGATGCAGGCGAAGATGGTCATGACCATCTTGGGGTTGACCTCGACGATGTCCTCTGGGAGGGCGTAGACCATGGCGCCACTCTTGCGAGCGATGGTAATGGCGTACTGAGCATTCTTCAGCTTCGTTTCCTGTGTTGACAAAAACAAACATGAAAATGAGTAGATGGGAGTAGGTAAAACAACAGAAAATACATGAAACTGATTAAATGGGGATATTAAGGCAAAACAACATAAACTATGTCAAAACAAGCGGATGGGACCGAGTAAAAGGACATGAACTATGTGAAACTGTTTATTCATTAGCAGTCCATCGTTAAAGGTAATACAAAATTTTGGGAAATTTTGAAAATTGGGTGGTTAGTGATTCTTTACTATTTTGACATATTTGGATGCCCCTGTGCATGTATTATAAGCACTAGATAATTCAACCCCTTAAACACTTCTGCTTTTGAGAAAAAGTGAATATAAAAATTTACCGGTGCTCCTGGTAAATTTGGATAAATTTCAAATAGCACATACGGCCGTACAATGGTAGCTGCGACCATGAAAATCTCAGAATATGTAGTTATGATATATGATTTTCAAACAGGAATAGATAAACGATCGATTTTAGTCAACAAATATTGTTTTATAGCTTAATTAATATCTTGTCCTTGAGAGGGAGCTACACAACATAAAGAGTTTATTATTTACAATTTCATAACTTTAGACTCGATTCCAACCGCGACAACGATCACTGAATATTGTAGGATCGCCTATGCTTCCAATATGTTTATTTGAACCAAATTCATGACCCCATACCAAAACTTTGTATTATCTTTAACATTGATGACATGATTTAAAGACACATAGACAGGATTAGCCTTGAGTTTTATCACCAACAGGCTTTATATAATCATCTGTTTTTCCCCCATATGTTAAAGTAATCATCTGAAATTTGAATCACGCAAGGTCTCTCCAAGGGTTGATGTGGTATTTCTTGATTGGCCAAAGGATTTGCAGTCCACAGACTTGTACACCCATTAATGGTATTTTCACAAAGGCTGGTGTCAGAATATTATGACCTTTTGCACATGGAAACTGGCGACCCACTTCCTTTAATCCTTCAGTGCTGTTACATGGCCTTTAATACAGTTGGCACACACATTAATAACTATTTCTTATATGGCGCTCTTCAGGAAAGCCCTATCAAAGTGCTTTACAGATATATATATTACTACCCCGGTCATCGGATTCAGGCTTACCCGCACACAATATATGCACATTCTCCACTCCCTGGGGAGCATTCCAGCCAGGCGTCATTTTTACAAGCGCACACTAGCTAATCTAAGCACAGTAGCTTTCGCATCCTACCGGGTGTGAGCTTTGTCAATAAATGTATCAGGACAGGTGAGTGTTTCACAAAGACTATCATCGAATCTCAGTTAGACTTAATTATATACCTCACTTAAGAAATCCAGCCATCTGATTGGTCGAATTGCATTCATAAACTTCAACTGTTCCTGTAAAATTCCCGGTAACCATGCTTAAAACATTTCAATATTTTTAATAACCATGGTTATTAAAAAAATAGGTCAGTCTCCATGGTTACCCCATAGGTTTACATGTTAAAAAATGGTTTGAGCGATGGAGGATACCATACGTGTGCGAAAAATTGGTCGGCAATTCCAATACAATTGAATCTCGATCGATCTTACCGACAATTTTATCTTGCATTGTTGACATGAAGACGAAAATAAACTCTCAAAAACAAAAAAACAACATCTGCCGATAGATCTTGATCTAAGTTCGTGCCAATATGCATTGCAAAAGTAAAAGAAGGGTCCGTTTCATGGAGCTTTTGCGAAGCATCCCTCACGCGGAGCCGTTTTCAATCCATTTTAATGTATATATTGGAGAAAACTGCCAAGCATGTTAAAGGCGCGCGATAGCCGAGTGGTCTAAGCGTTGGTTTTCGATACACCTCTTGTTGTACGCAAGAGTTCGAATCCCGTCTTCGACAGAAATGTAAATTTTTTTTTATTTTTTATTTTTTAGTCTATTTTTTTTTGGCATATAAAAGTATTAATGACTGCTTTAATATTCGAGAAATAGTTGTTTTCATACGCTCTCGGAAAGGTTACAATTGGGCTATTCCCCTCGGCAAGCCTCGGGGAATAGCACATTCTAACCTTCCCTTGAGCGTAATAAAACAACTATTTCTCTCAAAGCAGTCATTAATACTATACTATGGCAGGCCGTTCATGCCATTGTTTACTCTCTCAATGGAAGTACAAATGATGGTCACAAGTATAAAGAACTCACATTTTTGGATAATTCATTATTTTTTGAAGGAAAAAATATTATCTGAAGATCATAATGATGAGAGCAAACGGTGGCATGAACGGCCTGCCATAGTTAATAAGTCCAACTTAAAGTTAAGGTCTTAGTCTTTGTGAAACACTCCCTAGCACATGCATTACTGCAGCCTGCTTGGCACCTCTCCTTAATTCTTACCTCTGAAGTGCTGGGGTCCTCTCTGGGGTCAATGTAGAGGTCAAAGTTCACACAGTTAGGCTTGATGGCTTCCATGAGGTCAAGGATCACCTTGGAGTCAGAGATGGACGGATCTTTGAAATGTGAGATCTTGGACTTCTTGCCCGCCTCTTCAAGCTGAAGAAAAAGAAAAGAAAAAAAGCCCATAGCATGGATATTAAAGATATGTGTAAAGGCACATTGTAGTAGAAGAAGTATTAATAGTGTTAGTAGTATAGTAATGGTCGTTGTCGAATTAGTAGTAGTAATAGCAGGATCAGTTGTAGTAGTAGTAGTAGAAGCAGTTACAGTAGTAGTAGTTGTAGTAGTAGTAGTAATAGTAGTAGTAGTAGTAGTAGTAGCAGCAGTACCAGTAGCAGAAGTAGTAGCAGTAGTAGTAATAGTAGTAGTAGTAGTAGTAGTAGTAGTAGTAGTAGTAGTAGAAGTAGTAGTAGTAGTATAGTAAATGGTTGTAGTAGTAGTAGTAGCATTAGTTGTATAGTAATGGTTGTATTAGAAGTAGTAGTAGTATTAGTAGTATAATAATGGTCGTAGTAGAAGTAGTAGTAGTATTAGTAGTATAAATGTTCGTAGTAGTAGAAGTAGTAGTAGTAGTAGTATTAGTAGTATAAATGGTTGTAGTAGTAGTAGTAGTATTAGTAGTAGTAGTAGTAGTAGCAGCAGCAGTAGAAGTAGCAGAAGTAGTAGTAGAAATAGTAGTAGTAGTAGTAGTAGTTTGTTTGTTCGTTCATGTCTCCTTAGATCAAGATTAATGTAACTTAATTAAATTAAATTAAGTTCTTTAGGAGTAGTAGTAGTAGTAGTAGTACCTTGTTATTGGCCCATTCCACAATTTGAGGGTCCGTCAGAGGTTTGTCTGAGTCATTGATCTTCTGTAGGATGCCCAAGGTGTAAGCTCTGAGCAGCTGCCAGACAATAGCTGCACATGAGAAAAAGAAAAAAAAAAATCAAACAATGCTACTATACAACACAACATGCATCCTATGCAAGTCATCACTCAGGCCTCAACAAAGAAGATGTTTTATTGCCCTTTGCGATCGCCATAAAATCTTGAAATGTACGGTCAGCAAGTTTTTATTTAATTTTGTTTACGTTTTTTTAGAGGAAAAAAAAATTAAAGCATTCAAAACTGAGAAATATCGCCCAAAGAGGGAGAAAAAAAAAGAATAGAAAAAAAAATAGTTTTTTTTCTAGGGCCTAATGCCTAAGCAGTGATAATCACTGGTATTTTAATTTTTTGTTGCAGGAATTTTATTTTCGCTTTTCACTCATTGATCACAAATTTTAAAAACAGCCAAGAAATGATGCATTTCGAAATCACTAAAGTTAGCCCTGTTGCCTGTCCCACACATAGCGTCCATACACTACAGCACAAGCTGTCATCGGGTCATGCAGCGCAGTTTGAGGCAACACCGAATGTTATAGAACACCTTAAAGGTTATCTGCCGTAGTTTATAGGAGAGATTAGACCGCCCTGCAAGGTCAATGGACAGGTGGTTATCTCATCAACTCAGCTCTCAGTTAACATAAGAAAAAGAGGATCATGGGGGACCAATGGTCACCGATTAGGCATTGTTTGTTATATAGAGGGCGCAAGTAGCTACAAGTAGTGCAGTGGGCCTTTAATAGATTATTTTCAATCGCTTCTCTTGATATTGTTCTTATAATACTATGATTGTGATACTCGGTAATGAGTTCATGATCCATGGAAATAGAATGATGATTATTGAAAATATATGTTATAATATACAGTATATAATTGGTGGTGGTTGTGGATTTATACAAATTAAAAGACTTGCGAAAAATTGTCTTTGAGCCCTTTATTAGCGAAAATATCATTGGCTTCTCTAGTATATCAATCAAGATGGCGACTCCCATGGAGGAATGGCTATCAAGCAAGTCGCATCCTACAAAGACATGGTTATCATATAGGAGTAATGTCAAGATTTGGTTAAATGGCTGAAAATGAATACGAGCATTAGCTGTTTGGTAGATTTCAACTAGGATCATTAGTTATTTGGTGCATTTCAACTAGGATCATTAGCTATGGCAGGCCATTCATGCCACTGGTTGATTTCACTATTGTTCTCTTAATTATGATCTTTTGACAATATTTTTTCCTTCAATAATGAACTATCAAAAAATGTCAATTCTGTAGACTTGCGACCATGATTTATACATCCCGTGAGAGACCATTGTCAGTAAATGGTGAAAGCAAACAATGGCATGAACGGCCTGCCATAGTTAAGTCCAACTTAAAGCCGATCTAAGTCTTCATGAAGCACTCCTCAGTGCCCTATAACAAATATTATATACCTCAATTCAGAAATCCAGCCATCTGATTGGTCGAAATTGCATTCATAAACTCTAACTATTTCTGTAAAATTCCCAGTAACCATGGTTAAAACAGTTCTAAAATCCCAGTAACCATGGTTACCGGGAAAATAGTTCAGTCTCCATGGTTACCCCATAGGTTTACATGTTAAAAAATGGTCTGAGCGATCAAGGATACCGTACGTGTGCGAAGAATTGGTCGGTAATTTCAATACAATTGAATCTCGATCAATTTTACCGACAATTTTATCTTGCACTGTTGACATGAAGACGAAAATAAACTTCCAAAAACAAAAAAACAACATCTGCCGATAGATCTTGATCTAAGTTTGTGCCAATATGCATTGCAAAAGTATAAGTAAAAGAAGGGCCCGTTTAATGGAGCAGCGGCGAAGCATCCACCACGCGAAGCCGTTTTCAATCCATTTTAATGTATATATTAGAGAAAACTGCTAGATATGGTGACAGAGCGCGATGGCCGAGCGGTTTAAGGCGCTGATTTTAGTTACATCACCTTTTTTACGCAAGAGATCGAATCCCATCTTCGACAAAAAAAAAAAAAAAAATTATTTTTAATTTTTTTAATTTTTTTTTTTTGGCATATAAAAGTATTAATGACTGCTTTAATATTCGAGAAATAGTTCTTTTTATACGCTCTCGGGAAGGTTACAATTGGGCTATTGCCCTCGGCACGCCTCGGGTAATAGCACAATTCTAACCTTCCCTTGAGCGTATAAAAACAACTATTTCTCTCAAAGCAGTCATTAATACTATACTATATTTCTATATAAAATTTGCTCTCAACCAATCAAATGCCACGATTTCAGTAGCTTATAACAGTTATTGTAACCTGTTAATGATCTTAGTCTTTGTGAAAGACCCCCCTGATCTTAATTTCCATTTCAAGTTACCTAGCGTGAGGGTCTGGTTCCCGTCTCGGATGTCCTGACCTCCGATTCCAACAAGGGAGAATTTCATCTCTCGTCCGAGATCGACGGCGTAGTTGCAGTTCTCGATCTTCTTCATGTTGCCGCCCATCTTCTTCAGCGTGGCACCCTGGTTGACCTTATCCCAGTTGACAATTCCAGGATTCACGTTGTTAATAAGCTACAAGCAATCATAATCAAAATCATTATAATCATTATTACAACGTGTTCGAAAAGTGGAGCCACTCCTACTACCCATCCTCTCCAATCGGCGCTATAGTTCTCCTTAGAACTATAAGCTAAGAAAGATAACCAACAGTCTTTTTAAAGACTACCAACAGTCCTTTTCAGGACTACACTCACTCAAGAAAGAAAGATTACTGAGAGTCCTTTTCGGGTCTCCCCAATCCTTCCCCTCTCTCACATGGTGCAACCGTAAGCCTACTGTATATTATTACAATCATTGTTATAATAATGTTATCAATATCCTTTTCCTTATTATTCTTTTGATTATTATTTACATTACTATTATTCCTATCATTACCATTTTTTATATAATACATATTTATGTTAAGTGACTCACCTGTAACAGTACGAGACCGTTGGACAGATCAGAGTAAAGATGGTGCACATAAGGTGATACGCTAAGGCTGTTCATCCAGTTACGGTAAGCTAAAGATAAGGAGAAAAAAATAAAATAATCCTTAACTAATAAATTACAATCGACCCTTCCGCAAATAAGATGTTTGAAAGTAGATGGCGACCTTCCTTCCCAAACTCTGCAGGCCGGTCAGCACATGCGCTGATACGATACTGGATTCAGGTTTCATGAAGTCCCCCAAATTAGTAAACTCATGCAAGAAAAGTCAATTTTTATAAAAAGTTGATTCAATTCAATTCAATTCAATTTTGTTGGTCCAAGTTAATAAATGAAATGTTACATGGGATACTTTTACAAGCAATATATATATAACAAGAATAAAAACAGTACCTAATGTGAATATATAAGTCATAAATAAACATAGACGTTGACATGTTAGATATTCAAGTAAAATTACTCATAGCATGAGCACTAAGAAAGATTAAAAGGGGAAAGAGGGTAATACTGTATAAGCTGATATTTTCGCGAATCACAGGCTAAGAGACATTTTTGCGAGTCATTGCTTTCGCGAATAGCACACAGCAGAATTAATGAATGGGCACGAAGTATTCACAAACTTTTTTACGCAAACAGATACACACACAGACTCGTTCACGTTTTAGTACACAAACAAGTTTAGGCAGCTCATCGCACCACACACAGCTGAGTACAGTACCGATTCCGGGCCTGTGTCATGCAATCTGTGCAATATACGCTCGAGGAGAAAAGGAACACGCGGGGCGGGAGTGACAGCATTACATTATGAGCATAAGGCATAATACTAGTACTAATATAGTACAGTAGCTAGCAATCAAGCAAATGCAAGCACATCATTTTATGCTGATATTTTTTGCGCACCAGTATGATGAGGTGCCAATATATTTTTGCGTGTTGATAAATTTGCGATAATATGTTATTCGCAAAAATAAAACCCTTACGAAAATAACAGCTTATACAGTAGATGGTGACAAGGGGCATGTTTGGGTTGAGTGAACTCTTCCATTATGTGACTTACTCTTCTCCTCCCTGGTTTCTTCGACGTCCTCAAACTCCATGTCTTCTGGGGGGTCTAGGGCTGGATGATGGTTGAACAGGTTTGCTACGAACGCCATGTTCAGCTTGGAATTACCTTTCACGATTTCCTGCGATGGAAGGGGGAACAAACCAATTTTGATTAAAAAACAATGATTTTGAATCTCTTAACGTGATGCAAATTCATGTTCAGCTTGGAATTACCTTTCACGATTTCCTGCGATGGAAGGGGGAACAAACCAATTTTGATTAAAAAACAATGATTTTGAATCTCTCAACGTGATGCAAATTTAAGGATTTAGGGATTATTTTCCTTTTCAAATTCCTGGCATCATGTGCAGGAATTTTGCCCTTTTTAACTTTCAATCTGGAATATTGGGGTGGGGCTATGAATCCGAAGAGCAATACCACGAAATGAGGAATGATTGTCGCAAGAGGCATGATAGCTCAGCTGGTAGAGCAGGGGTCTTGTAATCCCGCGACCCGGGTTTGAAACCAAGGCGATGCGCTAGTGCACTTTGGAAAGTCATTAATCCTCATTACTAGGGCTTCTAGAGTGGACCAAAAGCTGTTGGTCCTCTGGTTGTTTACTAACAAGCATTTATGCTTTCTTAGCAGTCAGGTAAAATAACCAACACTACACAAAGAGTTAGATGATACTTGCCTTGGGAGTGACGAATGCCTTGCAGCCCAATGTATCCGCATTCTGCAGGACTGTACCGGCTCGCTTCTCAAGGTCCTTTGGTAAAAAAACGAGATACGGGAGGATGTGGATGAGTTGTATAGTAATTGGAAGAAGAAGCAGAAGGAGAGGAAAATGAAGAAGGGGAGATAGGTGAACAAGAACAAGAAGAACATGAAGAAGGAGGAAAAAAAGAAGGAGAGGAAGAAGAACATGAAGAAGAAGGAGAATGGATAAAAGAAGGAGAGCATGAAGAAGAAGAAGAAGAAAAAGAAGAAGAAGAAGAAGAAGAAGAAGAAGAAGAAGAAAGTAGGGGGAAAAAGTAGAAGGAGAAGATAATGCAGAAGAAGTAAAATAAGAATAAGAAAAAGAAGACCAAGAAGAAGAAGAAAAAAAAAGAAGTAGAAGGAGAAGATGATGAAGAAGAAGAAGAAGAAGAAGAAGAAGAAGAAGAAGAAGAAGAAGAAGAAGAAGAAGAAGAAGAAGAAAAAAAAAAGAAGAGAGAGAAGAAGATGAAGAAGCAAAAAGAGGAGAAGAAGAAGAAGAAAAAAGGAAAAGAACAAGAATTAAAGGAAGAAGAAGAAGGAGAAGAAAAAGACAAAGAATGATTTACTCTACTGCAATTAATACAGAGCATCATATTACTTCCCCCTTTTAGCTGAGCAACCATTAGGCGCTAAAACATTCAAAGAATTTCTTTCTACCGGGTATACCAATTGAGATAGAGAGTGGCAAGTTTAGAAGATTTTTGTTGTTGGTTGTTTGTACACCAAATGATGAGGTATAAAAGGAAGCAAACAGAAAGAGAGAATGAACTCAAATGAGAATATATAGAGCAGATAAAAAAAAAGTTAACAATAAAGACCAGTTCTGGTCATGAGATTGCATTGTGAAAGAAACATTGTGGAATCGATCAAAAAAGGTTGATCATCTAGCATATAAGTATTGGTGTGTACTGCAAGGTTCTGGGATCATCAAAATGATAAGAAATTTGGCCCAGTCTTTGTAAAGTTACAAGCACTGTACACAGAAATATGTATATGGGACTACGCACACGTGTGTTTATCTCTCACGTAACAATAGATAAACTAATTTACCAAATATATCAATTAGTAGGCGGTTTCCCGGCAAATTTTTTATCATCATGTATTAGTTAAAACATATTCTTTCACATGATTGGTAATAGGAGCTTCCATTTCATTTTTTGAAATTGGGGCGTTTCCAATACTGGCCTTTACCTTTAAAGTGTGCAGAATGCACGTCTGACAAAAAAACTTGTGGTATTGCTAGTTAACTGTGAAAAGCAATATTGACATCTTCTAACATCTTTGAGACTCCAGCTAAATCTTCAAAAGTTAGCTTAGATAATAGTGTCAAGAGGGTCTTACTTTTCCGAGGACGACTTCAACGAGTTCTCCCTTCTTATCTGCAGGTGCGATCTGCTTGATTAGAATGCTGTAGACTTCAGAGTCGTGGATGTCCTCTGAGAAGTTCTTGATGCGACGTGGTGATCCTGAAGGAAATGTAATCAAGGAGATGGTAGTGTTTGAATGAAGGGTTTTGTGCCGACGACAGCTAATTGTATATCAATTTCAATTCAAATTTATTGATCATCCACAAAAGAACATGGTATAAAAATCATTTTCAGACTATTTCTTCAATTGATATATATAACATCAATTATTAAACATACATGTACAGTACATGTACTATCAATTTATACAAAATCAGGAATAAGTACCTCACACAAGT
The DNA here is from genome assembly GCF_000002235.5 of Strongylocentrotus purpuratus. Classification (NCBI taxonomy): domain Eukaryota; kingdom Metazoa; phylum Echinodermata; class Echinoidea; order Camarodonta; family Strongylocentrotidae; genus Strongylocentrotus; species Strongylocentrotus purpuratus. The sequence goes on from NW_022145526.1 coordinate 2,333,473, forward strand.
ACATGAGTACAACATGGTATAGGCTTTGGTATAGAAACAGAATAACACAAATTACAACTGTAGACATATCAGAAATCACTACTGGTGTTGTCACTAAACAAGTAGGCAGATTAGCAAAGTATTGTGCAGTACATCCATATATCTTTAGTTGTTGATTCCGCAACAACAATTACCTTCTGAACCTGTCATTTTACGATGTCATGGCACATATGAGAAATGACCCCCTAGTATATATCTTAAAATGTATCAATCACCTAGTGTGCAGCTAGTATGTTTCAAATATGAGTTTGTAAGTGTTTGACGATTATTAGGTATTCCTCACTACTGGAGAAGCTTGATCAGACTTTGATTCCAAGTTCAGCCCCCTGCACCCCCCCCCCCCCCCCATCCACCTCTGCCTTCATTCTAAAGGAACTACAATTTCTTACCTCCTTGTTCTAGATGGTAATTGACCCACCAGATAAGAAGCTCCTCGGGCGGGAGTCCACCTTTAGTCCCTCCCACCTCCCCACCCCTTCCCGACTGTCCATCAACCTCTGTCTTCATTCTTAAGAAAAAACGATTTCTTACCTCCTTGTTCTAGATGGTAGTTGACCCATCGGATCAGAAGCTCCTCTGGGGTGAGTTTCTGGAGATCCTCCAGGGTCTCTCCGTCATGGAGGAGATTCATCAGACCAGGGACGTTGTGCAAATCAATGTTGGCAAAGAGTCCAATCTGTCATAAATCAATCATTAAAAGGGATAGTTGAGTTTTGGTGCAGAGGGCGCTACACAAATAATTTTGTTATGAGATGATGAAAAACTGGGTGTCAAATTTGAAAGAACATAAATATAAATGACAAAATCATCTTTGTTTGATCAAAATCGGGTCAGAGACGGCTGAAATATCCATAAATATAACGATTTGTAATATTTGTGGTGCCCCACAAATATTTGGTATTTGGTAATTTGAAACAGCCATTGAAATAATATGCACAACATAAAATGCACAATATAATACAATATAATATGCCCATGTATTGTTATTATTAATTTATAATTAATCAATTAACTGTCCCCATTGTTTTTTAAATATGGAGCTGAATTAGTATGATCGTATTGGCTAAATTTCAAATATTTTGGGGATCTAAGATTACCTTCATAGCACTTTAAGGTCCTAAAAGAGCACTAGAAATGTCATAAATAAGATAAAGAGCAATAACCATGCACTTTGAAGGCATTCATAGTCTGGAACAAGAACTCATCTATCGCTTTAGAGGACACGTTTAACAATGTTAAAGGAAACCAAAACCTTCATACTAAGTTACTTTTATTGTAAAGTTTAAAAGATTTGAATAAAATCAGTGAAAATTTGAACAAAATCGGGCAAGGAATAAGGAAGTAAGAGCTTTTTGAAATGACTAGTCACTAGAGGGCGGTATTCAATTTGATGACATCATCTGTGAACAACTCTCCATGCCTTTTGTACATAAAATTTCACAATTTTGTTGTTTTCTTCGTATTTATTTGTGTTCTTGATCCGACTTCATTACATGTGAAGTAGAATATCATTTTGCATTCTCTTTCTTGCTTTCAGGGGAGTACATTATCTCAATCACAAGAAAGAAGTAAAAACATGAAATTTGATGAACAAAAGAGTTGTCCACAGACGATGTCATCAAATTGAATACCGCCCTCTAGTGACTAGTAATTTTGAAAAGCTCTTACTTCCTTATTCCTTGCCCAAAATTTGTTCAAATTTTCACTGATATTTTTCAAATATCTTAAACTTTACAATAAAAGTAACTTAGTATGAAGGTTTTGGTTTCCTTTAATCTGATACACGGCCCTACATGTTATCAGTGTCTGTGATATGGTTTTACCATAGTCTTTTTCCCCAATAGGTTGTTTGGCAAACGCAAAATTTGGTTTCAACTTCCAATCATAATTATCTTGATAATCAGACAGGCGATCTGCTTCTTAAAGTCATGGGGTTCCTGACTGACATAAAGGTTTATAATTATCATGGCAGCATGAGCTAAATCCAGAATTTTGTTTCAGAATCGGAGACAAAGTTACCCCGAATCCTTTAACAAAAGCTACAGGTATGACACTGCAGATGTTCTTTTGCGCCATACTTTCAGCCTATCTCTCGGCCTGTTTAAAATAATATACATGTAGCAAAGAACATCCATTAACATACTTAAATTGATGTTATTTTGTTTTTCTATCGATCAGAAAATTGAAAATTCCATTTGTGTTGCAGTTTCTTTAATTATAAACCACATATTTCATTTTAATTTTCCACTTTCAAAAGTTAACAGTAATTCTAAAAATATATGTAAGACGCACACACTTGTAAACTGATTCTTAACATAATTAAATTCATATTAATGGCCACTCCTTGAAACTGGATATTTCCTTGATATAATAGCTTTCATATTAAAGAGAGAGGGAGCGAGAAAATATAAACCTCAACACAAGGAAGGAAAGGACAAACTAGTATACTGAAATACATTGTCATATATACGTACATTCAACTATATACACATAGCTTGTAAAGTTCAGGGGAAACAAAATGGAAATGTAAAACTATTCTCAAATGGCAATGCAGGATAAAAATAAACATGTCCTTTTACTTTCAGTCAAAGTTTCTTTTTTTAACACAGGAATTACAGGGAGAAAAGAAAACTCAAGGAGGATAGGTTATAAGTGTCAATAAACCAGGAAATAATGTTTATCAAATCACTTAAAGATTGCATAACAATAGAATAGATTTGGCTTGAGGGATATATTGAATTAAGGTTTTATAAAGCTACAGAGTTTACAGTAACAAAATATACACGTACCTACATGTATACGATTACATGCATAATGTATGCGTTTAGGGGTAGATTTTAATTATGACCAAATACATGTAGCTAAGTGGCACTTTGAGAGCCTGACACTTTGAGAGCCTGACAACTTTCCAAGATAAAGAATTAGAAATCAGTTGCCACTCTTTCTTAACACCATGGACCTAGGTTGATCTCCCATAGCTTAATGAAAATAATTTCCAGAGAAGAAGCAGAAAACTATATTTAGCCACAAACAATATGTTTCTTTCTATTGATGATTGATGAATATGGGTGGGTCTTTAAGAAAGTTAACAGTAATCTGAATCATCTCTCGTATTCTAATAGAAAAAAGCAATTGAAAACCGTGTTACATCTTCCGTAAATAATTTATTCCCTCATTAAACCCCCTAGAGCAATTAATTAATGAGATTGTATGTGGTTTGAAAACAATTAGTTACTCCATATGATTATATAAAAAGGAAAATATCATTAGATTATAGTAGTAATCGCAAGGGCTTCCAGTACATGTGTATGCATTTATAAATCAATAGTCAGCTTCCTATTAGGGAAGCATCTAAAACATGTTCAAATGGTTGTTAAAGATAAACTTGAGTACTGGTGATGCGATTGCATTGTGAAAGAAAAGGTGAGGAATGGATCAGAAAAGTTGATCATATAGCATGTAAGTAATGGTGTGTAATGCAAGGTTCTGGAGTCATCAAAATCATCATAAATTTGGCAGAGTCTTGGTAAAGTGACAATCACTTACACATAAAGATGTATATGGGACAACACATATGGTGTCGGGGCTAGTACTACCCTGATTTTCTTATCTTTTTATGCTCATTACTCAGCCAGTATACATTTTCTTCCAAAATTGTTTGGCACATGACATTGATTTGTAATCTTGAACATTCAGCGTAAGTTTCGTTAGATTCTGTGAGAATTCATTTTCTTTCTTTTTTTACCAGAACTCAAGTTAGAAAAGCCTTGTTTCGACCGCGACAACAATCACTGAATATTGTAGGATCGCATATGCTTCCAATATGTTCATTTGAACCAAATTCATGACCCCATACCAAAACTTTGTATTACCTTTAAAACGTGTTCCTGATATTTTCGAGTGAGTTATCACTTTAATATCTCACACATTCAAACTGTATTGAAAGCAATAAATAATTTGCTCAGTCTTTTTTATCTTGAGGTTCCGTGTTATTGTACTCTCGAAAATAGACAAGGTAAATATTTGATCTGGCTTTCGATACAGTATAACAGATACACTGACGTACAAACTGCCTACACACTTAGAAAAACAATAGTAATTTAAAACCTGTAGTGTTCTGGCATCAGTCATTATTTCTCTTGCCATTTGAGTTTTGCACACAAACTATGTGTGCACCATCTTCACTTGCTTGGGAGCATTACTACCAATTACAGTAACCATGAAGGCATATAAAACCACATTATCCTAATAGGAATGGTTAAAATACTTTCAGTCGGCCACATTAGAAGACATCTGGGGGCGTTTCACAAAGATCCCAAGTCCAACTTATCTCCAAGTTGGACTTAGAATTTATGGAAAGCCGTTAGCATCTTCAAATTTGTTTGTAAAAGTTATTTTAAAGGCATTAAATGTTGATTCAAATCATTCATATTTTCTACTATCATGGGAGATTTCATGTTCTTGATGTGGAATTTATAAAAAGTCTAAAATACTTGAATTTTTGCTTTTGAATATATTTGATTATAAGGCTGCGAATAGCTCTCCATAATATTTAAGTCCAACTTAGAGTTAAGTTCGATTTCATGTTCTTGATGTGGAATTTATAAAAAGTCTAAAATACTTGAATTTTTGCTTTTGAATATATTTGATTATAACGCTGCGAATAGCTCTCCATAATATTTAAGTCCAACTTAGAGTTAAGTTCGACTTGGGATCTTTGTGAAACACTCCCCAGGTCTCTTAAAGGAAATCTCACCCCAAGAAATAACTTTACTTATTCTGAGAGAATTATTATATTCTTGCCCAATAATCTACAAGATTCCCCGCCAAAGTGTATGAGAGAGGCATAAAGCAAGACTAATGTACAATTTCTCAGAAAGCAAATTGCATAAACAAGTTGGTGCTGTTCTGGGGTGAAGGTCTCTCATAGATGAAATAGATTTGTCGACTGCTATAGAATCATTTACGGTTGTTCCTAGGTTCTATAGTTTTTTATAAAGTTAAAGATAAACTTGAGTACTGGTAATGCGATTGCATTATGAAAGAAAAGGTGTGGAATGGATCAGAAAAGTTGATCATATAGCATGTAAGTGATGGTGTGTAATGCAAGGTTCTAGAGTCTTCAAAATCATCATAAATATATGGGACAACACACATGGTGTCGGGGCTAGTACTACCCTGATTTTCTTATCTTTCTATGCTCATTACTCAGCCAGTATACATTTTCTTCCAAAATTGTTTGGCACATGACATTTATTTGTAATCTTGAACATTCAGTGTAAGTTTCGTTAGATTCTGTGAGAATTCATTTTATTTTTTTACCAGAACTCAAGTTTATCTTTAAGGAAAAATGTTGCAATCAACCTCCAAGCTGGGAGAAGGTGTTGTGATATATGCGTGTAATTAATAATAATGAATAGGAAATAATAGGAATTTCTGTAGCACCGTCTATCTAGAAATTCTATTCAGTGGGGCATTAATTATTAGCCCGGCTTTAGCCTAGCTGCCATTACAGCCCTCCAGCCTTTCAAGGAATTACCGGGTATTTCATGCCAGGTACCCATTTACCTCACCTGGGTGGAGCGTGGCAAATGAAGATTAATGCCTTGCCAGAAGATATTAGTGCCGTATCGGGGATCGAACCACGTCCTTTGAATTTCAAGTGAAGTGCTTAAATCACTCAACTACGACACTTCTACGTACACTTCATGTGCACTGTAGATATAAAGAGTGGAAGAGTTCCTTGAGACCTACCCGAATGATCTGCCACACCAGACCTAGTACCAGATGCTTGGTCCCCTGTTGCAGGTCCAAGGGGTCAATGTTGACAACGCTGCAGCCGATGGACCTGGCAGAGTTAAGGGCCAGGGTGAGGTTCTCTAGCTGGGTGAATTTGTTGAGCTTCCCGGTAGAGATGGCCCTCTCGTCAATTGTGTTTGGACTTGACTTGTTGACCATTTTGCTGTTTTAAAAAAAGAGAGTTTGAAAGCACTTTCTTTAAAGCCCCCTCCACACTAGTTTGGCCAGGAGGGATAAGACCTCCCTGCAAGGTCACCGACAGGTGGTTATATAATCAAATCAGCTCTCAATTAACATTAGAAAAAGGGGACCATGGGGGACCAATGACCACCAATTAGGCATTGTTTGCTATATAGAGGGCGCAAGTAGCTATAAGTAGTGCAGTGGGGCTTCAATTGTATTCAGATATGACTTGTTGATCATTTGCTGCAAAAACAAAGAAGAGAATTTTCATAAAAGGTGACAAGAGATATACCATTTAATAATCAACTGCCTGCAGACTTTATAACTTATTAGATATTGTGCAGGAAAAAGAAATGAAATCAAAAGATTTGTTGTGATTCAATACCCGCAACGTGAGACCCTCCTAACCAAACGGTAAAAGCTGCCACCAGAAAATTATTATCATTATTATCCCAGTTGTTGGATTCAGGCTTACCCGCACACAATGTATGCACATTCTCCACTCCCTGGGGAGCATTCCAGCCGGGCGTCATTTTTACAAGTGCACACTTGCTAATCTATTAAAGCGCATTAGCTTTCGCATCCTACCGGGTACCCATTTAACACCTGGGTGGAGAGTGGCAAATGTAGATCAATGTCTTGCCAAAAGACATTAGTGCCGCGGTGGGACTTGAACCGCGGACATTGCGATCCACAGTCGGGTGACATATCCACTCGTCCACGACACCTCTAAGTTTTCTGGTACATTGACAAAAAGAGTTTTATGATCCCACCGCTGCCACCAGGGAGTGGCACGGGAAGGAAGAGACCATGGAGGTGGGAAGGGCCATGGGAAGGTGGAGGGGAGGGGAAGGTGGAGAGAAGGGGAAGGGAAGGTAGAGGGGAAGGGCCATGGGAAGGTGGAGGGGAGGGGAAGGGGGAGAGAAGGGGAAGGGAAGGTGGAGGGGAGGGGAAGGTGGAGAGAAGGGGAAGGGAAGGTGGAGGGGAAGGGGAAGGTGGAGAGAAGGGGAAGGGAAGGTGGAGGGGAAGGGAAAATTAAGGGGAAGGGGAGGTGGAGGGGAAGGGCCATGGGAAGGTGGAGGGGAGGGGAAGGTGGAGAGAAGGGGAAGGGAAGGTGGAGGGGAAGGTGGAGGGGAGGGGAAGGTGGAGAGAAGGGGAAGGGAAGGTGGAGGGGAAGGTGGAGGGGAGGGGAAGGTGGAGAGAAGGGGAAGGGAAGGTGGAGGGAGGGGAAGGTGGAGAGAAGGGGAAGGGAAGGTGGAGGGGAAGGTGGAGGGGAGGGGAAGGTGGAGAGAAGGGGAAGGGAAGGTGGAGGGGAGGGGAAGGTGGAGAGAAGGGGAAGGGAAGGTGGAGGGAGGGGAAGGTGGAGAGAAGGGGAAGGGAAGGTGGAGGGGAGGGGAAGGTGGAGGGAAATGGGAGATGGAGGGGTGGGGATGGGCAAGGGGAAGGGCCAGGGGAAGGGGGAAGGGCCAGGGGAAGGTGGAGGGGAGGGGAAGGAGGGGAGGGGGAGGGGAAGGAGGGGAGGGGAAGGTGTGGAGGGGAAGGTGTGGAGGGGAGGGGTACGGAAGGGAGGGCCATGGGAAGGTGGAGGGGAGGGGAAGGTGGAGAGAAGGGGAAGGGAAGGTGGAGGGGAGGGGAAGGTGGAGGGGAGGGGAAGGGGGAGAGAAGGGGAAAGGAAGGTGGAGGGAGGGGAAGGTGGAGAGAAGGGGAAGGGAAGGTGGAGGGGAAGGGAAAATTAAGGGGAAGGGGAGGTGGAGGGGAGGGGAAGGTGGAGGGGAGGGGAAGGGGGAAAGAAGGGGAAAGGAAGGTGGAGGGGAGGGGAAGGTGGAGAGAAGGGGAAGGTGGACGGCAAGGGGAACTTGAAGGGGGAGGGGATGGAGAACAGAAGGGGTATTGCAATGACTAGGGCCTGAGGGGGGATGAGGAAAGGGTATAACTTACCAGAGTAAGATGCCATCAGCAACAGCATTAAACAGTCCATCCTCACCTTGGATGGGTAGTCTCGGCCCAAGGATGGGATCATTTTGAAATTTACTATCGTCATTGATGAAAGCTTTATGCAAAGGGCAATAAAGATAGAAACTTTCAAAAATACACATTCATTGGAGAAAAAGCCAATTAAATGATTGCATACATTGTACTTAAATGTAAGTCATAAATATTAGAATTACATTAGCTCATACTTTTTTTATTTATAAATGTTTGGAGAAAACTTGAATGAAGACCTGATCTGAAAAATATTTTCAAAAGGGGTGAGCAAAACCGATTTTGTACATTTGCTAATAAATACTGGTTTGTAAATGCTTTGACAAAATTGAATTAATTAAGACTTCATTTGAAGAAAAAAGGAGAAAGTACATGTACTGTATGAACATACCGGTAACCTACTGTATATTGTACCTGCAAACTTGTGTAAATTTGCTTATAAATACTGTTTATACTTTAAGAAAATATAATTGAGACTTTATTTCAAGGGAAAGGGTATGAACACAACTGATATTGCAGGAGTGAAATTTTGTAAAAATTTTCAACGAATACCGTTTTATACTTCAACAAAATAGAATAAAGACTTTATTTGAAGAAAACAAAAATGGTATGGACACAACCCATACATGTACATGTACATGTATATTAAATGTACCTGTGAAAGCAGCAGTCTCCTCTACTGAGTAGGAGTGAGTTGTTCCCGTTGCGCTTACATCAGACGTTCCTTTTTCTGATTGGATTCCAACTCGGCTCTTGACCGCGGTCAGGAAGCCGGCCGAAGCCTTGCCCTTCTTGATGTCATGGTATAACTGGTAATAATGATAATAATAATGATATAAAGACGAATAAGAATTAAAGATAAAGGTGAGTTCTGGTCATACGATTGCATTGTGAAAGAAAACGTGTGGAATTGATCAGAAAAGGTTGACCAAGTAACATGTACATGTAAGTATTGGTGTGTACTGCAAAGTTCTGGAGTCATCAAAATCATAACAAATTTGGCCCAGTCTTGGTAAAGTAACAAGCACTGTACACAGAAAGATGTATATGGGACTACACAAATGGTGTCGGGGCTACCAACCTTGATTTCCTAATCTATCTATGCTCATTACTCAGCCAGTAACTATTTTCTACCAAAATTGTTTGGCAAATGACATTTATTTGTAATCTTGAACATTCAGTGTAGGTTTTGTTTGATTCTGTGAGAATTTTTTTTTTTTTACCAGAACTCACCTTTATCTTTAAAGAATAAGAAGAATAAGAACAATAAAAATATGAATATGAATAAGACAGGCTTTTAAAGATCTTTCAACACTTACAGTCTGGAATGGTACATGTATATAGAGCCAATTCATTGCTTTGTGATGATTTACTTGTACATGTACATTCACCTTTAAATGTAATCAATTTGTAATATTTTATAGTTGGGGGAATTAAGGAATCAATCTGATGAGTTTTTTTCCAAATTGTTATCATTAATAATGGTCTGTTTTCACTCAAACTTTCAGATAATCTCTAATTGTACATCTAGCATTCAAGTCACTATCTTAGCACCATTTTCTCTTATCTGAACAATGTTACCAAGTCCCTTTAAAGAAAGATTTAATCTCTTTTATATCATGAAATGCCCTTGACTGTTTTTTTTTGCAATCTTCCATTACCAAAAATAACCTTTAAGGTCTGTAAAGTTTAAAGCCCGTCTGTACTAGTTTGGCCAAGGGGGATTAGACCACCCTGCAAAGTCACTGACAGGTGGTTATCTCATCAACTCAGCTCTCAACTAACATAAGAAAAAGAGGATCATGGGGGACCAATGGCCACCGATTACATACATTCTACATGTAGTCATTGTTTTCTATATAGAGGAAGCAAGTAGCTACAAGTAGGACAGTGGGGCTTTAAAATTATAAAATCTTAAAGTTTAAAGGAAATGAAAATCGTACAGTTTACCTACCTTTATAAACTCGTCGTACGTGAGGGCGCCATTCTTGTCGGTATCGTATTCAGCAATGTATTGTCGAATCTTAAACCCTGGGACCTTCTCGTTGCACTGCTCAAGAATCTCCTGGAGCTCGTTGGCCGTCAAAAAACCGTCTCGGTTCAAGTCCATCTGTGAAAAAAGAACACACAGATGTCAATCTACATGATCACACTGTACATACTAAATGGAGAAAAAAATACATGTGTTATACAAATACTAGCAAAATAATGTACTGGGCAATTCCACGGTAACGGAAGGACACTCAGACAAGATTTTTGAACTTCAGGTTCATACTAAAAGAACTGTTTTATTAGTATAAGATGTGAAACAGTACAGATATAATACCTATATAAGTGCCTTTAATTTTCACACAAAAAATTGTCATTATAGTTAAGTAGTTTAAGAATGTGCATATTAATTATCTCGGTAACGGAAGGACATAAAAATGGACATGGTTTTTCCAGTTAATTAGTGTTTATCCAAACTTTGTGAAGGTGATAAAGCTTCCCACTTGACTGAAACACATTTTGTTCCCCATAGTTTAATACATACTATAAAACATTTCTTTTAGTATGAACCTGAAGTTCAAAAATCTTGTCTGAGTGTCCTTCCGTTACCGTGGAATTGCCCTACTCTGAAAGAAAGCAGATTTGCGGAAGCTTGAACGAAATTGTACGCATTCATTTGATCATTCGTTCGTTCATTCCTTCATTTGTTCATTCATTCCTTCATTTGTTCATTCATTCCTTCATTTGTTCATTCATTCATTCATTCATTTATTCATTATTCATTCATTTATTTATAATTTATTCATTCATTCATTCATTCATTCATTAGTTATTCAATCATTCCTTCATTCATTCAATCATTCCTTCATTCATTTATTCATTATTTATTCACTCACTCCTTCATTCCTTCTTTCATTTATTCATTTATTCAATTATTCATTTATTCATTATTTATTCAATCATTCATTCATTTATTTGTTATGTATTCAATCATTCCTTGATTCATTCAATCATTCATTCATCCATTCAATCATTCAATCAATCCTTCATTCATTCAATCATTTAATAATCCATTCATTGATTTTCATTCAATCATTTGTTCATTATCATTCATACACTCATTTACCTTTTAATATACAGTAATTTCATTCTTTAAAATCATGTGCAGTAATAATTGTATCCAGGTTAAAATATAGGCCGCCTTTCTGATGACGCACACACCTGCTACTTTTGCCACGTGAGTCATGAAGGGTTAACACTTGTTAGGCACGTTGTCGTTGGATACACGTGTGTGTCATCTCACTCGCTAGTGTGGTGGATAGTTCTCTGTCCTATTGAAGACAGTTGCAGGTTTGAATTAACTCTAAATGATATTATTTGTGACAATACACTGTATACATGTACATGTATGGATTGGATACTAGTCATACATCTTTCTTCTTCTTCATGAATTTTTAGTTTCTATTTAATATGACTCTGTACAAGTATCTACACTGTACATTTACATGTACAGTACACGTACATGTAGTTGGTATTTTTGTCTTCTCTCTGTCTCTTTCAGGGCCATTCTTCCCAAGCATTTGTTTTTATATTGTTTCTTTCAGTAATCCATACTGTATTTTGAATTATTGTCTGTATCTTGTTTTAAGGTAAAGACCAGTTCTGGTCATGCGATTGTATTGTGAAAGTAAACATCAGAAAAGGTTGATCATCTATCAAAGTATTGGAGTCTACCGCAAGGTTCTGAAATCATCAAAATGATAAGAAATTTGGCCCAGTCTTGGTAAAGTTACAAGCACTGTACAAAGAAAGATGTATATGGCACTACGCGACATGTGCGCCATATCTATCCGGTCCGGATAGATATAATAATTACCAAATATATCAATTAGTAGGCGGTTTCCCGGCAAAATTTGTATCATCATGTACATGTATTAGTCAAAACATATTCTTTCACATAATTGGTAATATTAATAACAACTTCCATTTCATTTTTTTGAGAGGGGGGCGTTTCCAAAATTGTTCTATACCTTTTAAGTGGGAAGTGCATGGTAACTGTTCCTAATGTTTAGCTGTGTCTGTGGTGTAGACTAGCTGAATACACATAGTTTTGTTTACCTCCAATGATAGGGCCCAATGGTTATTGACTTACTTCCTGGTGTGAGAGATAACAGAAGGAATACCTGGCCTCATCAAATTCACTGCATCATTATCTGACTAATCACCAGTCAACTACTCAACATGTATGTTAGTTGGTATTAAAGTAGGGATGCTTTCGGATTGAATGCATACATGTACTTCTCTCTTCTTCTTCAAGGACCTCCTCCTTTTTCTTTGGCTTCTTCTTTTCTTTTTACATCTTTTTCTTCTTTCTTGTTCTCCACATTTATCTTCTTCTCCTTTCCTGCTTTATATATCTTGTTTTCATCATCATCTTCTTCTTCTTCTTCATTTTCTTTTTCTTTTTATTCTGTCTTCTTCTCCTCCCCCTCCTTTTTCTTTCTTCTTCTTCTTCTTCTTCTTCTTCTTCTTCTTCTTCTTCTTCTTCTTCTTCTTCTTCTTCTTCTTCTTCTCCTCCTCCTCCTCCTCCTCCTCCTCCTCCTCCTCCTCCTCCTCCTCCTCCTCCTCCTCCTCCTCCTCCTCCTCCTCCTCCTCCTCCTCCTCCTCCTCCTCCTCCTCCTCCTCCTCCTCCTTCTTCTTCTTCTTCTTCTTCTTCTTCTTCTTCTTAGGTTGCTCTTACAGGGGGTGAAATTTCCTGATTCCCCCCCCCCCCTGATTTAAATCTAATTCCCTGCTTTTTCCATGATCTTCAAACCTTTAACATGACACAAACTATTGAGACTGACAACTTTATTTTTAAGCCTTTGAAATTCTCTGATGTTTCCCTGGCTGGAGTGCTTTTTATCAAATTTGCTGACAACTTTTTTTTGACTGGAAAAAAGCAGCAACTAATAATTGTCCACATATTCCTGATTTATATTCCTGCTCCATGTACAATGTACAGTGCACAGTACATGTATGTGCACTGTATGAACCCTGTCTAATCAAAAGCGAAATGTCATGACAAAACATCATTGTTTGTTTATTTGCTTGTCTTGTATTATTCTGTTTTTATGTATGTCTGTGTGATTTGTTTGCCCTTTTCCTTTGTACAGTACATGTACTCTCTTTCAAAAAAAGAGTGAATTTTCACTCTATTTTCACTTTCTTGGGAGTGACGTCCATGATCACTTGTTTAGGAGTGAAAATCGATTGATTTTAGAGTGCTCTCTATTAAAGAAGAAAAGAGTGAATGTTCACTCTACTTTCATTACATTTTCACTCTCCAGAGGAGTGCAACCGTGATCACTCAATTTTTTTAGAGAGTAATTCTCTCTTTCTGTCTTTCTATTTCTTTTCTTTTCTTTAATGATATTCTTCATCCTTTTTCGTCTCTTCTCTTGTTATATCCCATAATATTCCAAATTTAAATTAGAACTTCCTTTCTCGCAATATTCCACCTCTTTGGATAATTTTTTTTCTCACAGACTTCAAACCCTGCTGAAGGTTGTTTGTCACATTGACAAAGGATATGAAAGAGGAATTTGTATCTCATGCCAAAAAGGCCTCTCTTTTTGTCATTTACAATAACAAGCTACAATTTTTCACTTCCTTCATCTACCATGTTGTATTTGAGTTCCTCTTTGATGCTTCCACGGCTACTTCTAATCAAATTCATCATGACGACATGAGATCTGGCACTAATAGAAACTGTCTCCAAGTTTGTTGCAAAATTAACCTTGCACTAATGTAGTACAGGGTGGATATATAAGTGGGTCATTTAGACAGGAAAAGGAAGTATCTGAAAATTGCTGAAGATCAAGGTACAGGTGTCCAAACAACTTAAAGGGATAGTTGAGTTCTGTTGCAGAGGGCGCTACACAAAATAATTTTTTTGTGAGATAATGAAAAACTGAGTGTCAAATTTGAAAGAACATAATATTTAAATGACAAAATCATCTTTGTTTGATCAAGATCGGTTCAGAGACGGCTGAAATAGAACGATTTCTAATATTTGTGTACCACCACAATTATTAGATATTTTGAAAAATTTGAAAAAAACGTTGAAAACCGTTGGAAAAAAACACGAAATAACGCCTTTTATGTCGAATTTCAGTCAATGCCGTTGTTGGCTTTTTTGATGGCATTTTCGTGTTGCTTACAGTGTATATTACCCACAATTAGCCGGCTCATGTATTGTTATTTTTAATTAAATAATTGATTAATGGTCACCGTGTTTTTAAGTGGAGCTGAATTGGTATGGTCATATTGGCTTAATTTCACTCATTTTGGGGTCTAAAATTACCTACATGTACAATATGTACATAGCAATTTTAGGTTCTAAAAGGGCACTATAAATGTCATAGATAAGAATAAGAGCAGTAACCATGCACTTTGAAGGAATTTGCGGTCTGAAAACAGAACTCAACTATCCCTTTAAAGGTATATCGGTAGACCAGTTTTGGAAATGCCCCTTGAAAAAATGAAACAGAAGCTCTTAAATTACCGATCATGTGAAAGAATATGTTTTGATTAATATGTGTGTACATGTACGTGTACAGTACATTGTACATGCCCATATCGTTTTCAGATTTATGACTAGAGCTCTTTCGGAGCTTTCATGTATTGTACAGTGTACATGGATAGATTATTTGTAAATCGCTATCTTTTCCTTGAAGGCCTATCTTGATACATGTACATGTAGAGAGATACAGAGGAGGAGGGGAGAGTAAGGAGAGGGAGGGAGGGAGGGAGGGAGGGAGGGAGGGAGGAAGAGGGTGGGAGGGAGGGAGAGAGGGAGGGAGGGAGGGAGGGAGGGAGGGAGGGAGGAAGAGGGTGGGAGGGAGGGAGAGAGGGGGAGGGAGGGAGGAAGAGGGTGGGAGGGAGGGAGGGAAGGAGGGAGGGGAGGAAGAGGTTTGGAGGGAGGAAGAGGGTGGGAGAGAGGAAAAGAGGGAGGGAAAAGAGGGAGGGAGAGAGGGAGGGAGAGAGGGAGGGTGGGAGGGAGGAAGAGGGTGGGAGGGAGGAAAAGAGGGAGGGAGAGAGGGAGGGGATGAAGAGGGTAGGAGGGAGGAAGAGGGTGGGAGGGAGGAAAAGAGGGAGGGAGAGAGGGAGGGGAGAGAGGGAGGGGAGGAAGAGGGTGAGAGGGAGGGGAGGAAGAGGGTGGGAGGGAGGGGGAGTGAGGAGAGAGACAGTGAGAGGGTGGAAGGGATGGAGGACAAAGGGAGAGAAAGAGAGAGAGAGAGAGACAGTGAGGGAAGGGTGGGGGAGGGACTGAGAGAGAGAGGAGAGGGGGAGAAAGATATGGGATGATAGAATCTTCTAGTTTAGTGTAACATGGTGGAATATTGCTCATGTAGTCCTTCTCTCTTCTTGTTGTATTCTCTCTCTCTCTTTCTCTCTCTATCTTTATCTTTGTCTCTTTCTGCTGTATCTTTCTTTGTCTTAATTTGTTATAGATGTATTTATAAAACGTGCTGGCATGTCTAGTTGAAGCTATCTATTGAAGCTATCCTGTTCCCACACTGGGATATAGCCTTTATGACCCTATTGCCATTCACAGTATTAATCCATCCTGTTCGATACAATACTAGACTTTAATGCCATTCATAAATCTGTAATAATAGAGATTAAGCTCTATGAAAGGGGATTTAGATATCAGACGGGCTCTTTGTGGTCATTCATGCTTTGTGACTATTCTTAGAAATATGCTCTTTGAAGAACACCTCATAGGACTGTGTCTTTGGCCATGAGTGGTGACCTTGAACCAATAAGAGTAGAGTTTTAGATTAGACCCCTTCCCCCTTTTTAAAGTAATGACCAATAAGATGATCGGAGGAAAAGTCAAGTATGAATGTTTAATGAGGTATAAAAGTAGTTTGCATGGATATTTTGATCACTTGGCTCCACCCCGACTTGGTCTCCTCTACCTGTACCCCTGTCCTCCCATCTCCCTCAAGCTGTCCCTGAACTAACAACTAATTGCTGCATGTTAAAATCAACAAGTTCTGGACTCACAAAGTTATCGAAGTACAGCGTTGTTCCAGAATCGTTCAAGAAAGCCAAGTCACTTCAATCACCAAGTCGGGAATATTCAACTAAATTATACAACGTACTTCAAGGGAACTTAATCTGAAAGTGTCAGGAACTGATTCATAAGGAGGAACATTGATAGGAGGAACATTGATTGCAGATACGTCGGTAAATAGGTACCATTAACCCTATGCCAATTTGATGCTGTGTTCCTGATTTTGATCCTGAGTTCCTGAATTTGATCCTGTCGACCTGATCCCACAACTGTGTTCCCGATTCCGTTCCCGTCTTCGACGTCGTCATCTTTCCTGTTCCCATACCCGTAGCATCGGTGTCCATCTCTTCATCTCGTCTGCAACGGCCGAATCGGTACATCCACTCGAATCGCGAATAGTCTACCGCGCTGTATGTAAGTGGCCACAGTACTAACAATTTCTAACTAACCTCCTTCTTCCCAACCCTTAACGTCCCATTTATTTAGATTAACAAGTTAAGGCTTTTAAAGTGTATTTTAGCTTAAGGTGTATTTTGATATGAATGTATGTTGAAGAGAAGACAGAGATCTTCTGGATTATTGATACTATTTCCATGACATTGTTTGATAATAAATACTGTTAGAAGAGTAGTTGATACAGGTCGGTGATTGATAAATAAACATATATGACACCTTAAATACTATATCGTGTCCCCGCGCTTTTATTCTTTGACTTTATTTTAAATCGGTGGTTTATTTGAACTAACCCCTCCCCCGAGTGAAAGTCATAGCTAGCGGACCAATACAAAAAACCTGATTTCACTCGGAGCCCGATTCTACTATTTCATTATAATAGAAGACGGCGCGTTATCAGCACGATTTCAAAAGCTCTCCAAATTCATAAGAAAGTTTTTTTAAATAATAATAATTGCATGTTTCCAGAAAGACTGGTATGATTATCCTGGTCAAGTTCAGCGCTTGGGCATGAAGTTTAGCTTTTACGTACATTCCCTAATAGTGACCTTGTTTCCTTTTTGTTGACAATATTTTATATTATTGTATTTGTGTTATTATATTTCATGTGTGCAGAGGAATAGTTAATTGGTTCGGAAATCAATGATACATCATTTGGTTCTTATCCCATTATGATATTTTGCAAATCATTTTCTCATTAGATGCTAACATTGTTCTCTATTTATTTGGGAAGAAATTACATTCTGATCATCTGATATCACCACATTATCTGACGAATGGTTGAATATTTTGGGTGACTGGACTTGAGTGTATGTGTTGCTGAAACAGATTTGCTTGCTAGTGATTGGCAGAGTTTTATATTTTCCGCTTAGCGTTGGTTTATACGATTTTGTTAAGTCACTATTTTTTGTTTACATATATACCGTAGTCAATATCGCAGATAGGGACTAGACTGTTTTTTTTTCTGCTGTAGCTTTAATAATCTTATAGTATAGTTGTTTTTCCTAAGATCTATTCCTCTTCTACCTCTTTATTTTTCTTTCATACTTTTTTTTTCTCTCTCCTTACTTCTTTAAACAATGGCTTCTGTTAAGGGAGATTGTGTTGTTCTGGTGAAGGGATTGAGTCCTTCAACTACTGAGGGCAGTCTCAGAGAATTTTTAGAGAAGATTTGGGGAAGTGTCCCACTTAAACTTTGGCAAAGATTCTTTAACCGGCGAGAGCACCGGTAATGCTCACTGTGCTTTCGCTAGTAGTACCCTTGCTTTACGTGCAATAACGGAACTAAATAAACAAACATTAGATGACAATGTAGTTGAGGTATTGGTAGTACCCACATCTAATCTCGTTCTCAAACTAAAAACGGAATCAATTGATGTTACTCCCACTGTAGTTAGGTCCCAAACTGTTATTCAGAATCCGTTTAAACTCTCTGTATTTTCTGGGGATCCGAAGCCCAAGGGTGGTGAGGTACCTTTCGAAGTTTGGAGGCACGAAATAAAATGCCTCCAAACAGATGAAAGCTGCAGTCACCAGGCCTTAGCTAGGTTAGTTAGGCGTTCTCTCAGAGGGGAGGCTGGACAGATAGTCATGAACATGAATATCGACTCCAGTGTGGAAGAGATCGTAGAGAAGATTGACGGATTTTATGGCACGGTGGAGTCTGGTGCGGTACTACTCCAGCAGTTATATTCCAGTAGACAAGGAACAGAGGAGTCGGTCACCGCTTATAGCGCTAGACTCCAACTTGCCATAGATAAAGTTGAACTTCGGAAGGGAATCTCTCCCATGGCCAAAGATGAGACCCTTAGAGTTGTCTTTTGGAAGGGGATGTCCAATGAAATGTTGAAACAAGCCATACGGCACAAATATGACCTAGTCAGGTCATTTGATGAATTAATCAGGGTAGCTAGGCAGGCTGAACAGGAACATGAAGACTTCGAGAAGTTTCATGCCTCCCCTCTCCGTTCCCGTCAAAATAGAATAGGTGCCCATGCGAGCACAGTAACTAACCCAGACAATAGATCAGAACTAGCAAAGGAACTTAGTGAGATAAAAGAGAAACTAAAAGCGATGGAAATCGCTAGTAGTAATAGAAGTAGTAGCAGTAGTTATGGTAGTAGGGAGAACCCTAACAGACCTATTCGTTCTCGTGGTCCAAGGGGACCATGCTACAAATGTGGTCAACCAGGGCACTTAGCTCGAGAATGCTCTCCTCCTCCTCACTTTCCTTCTCATCACTATCCTTCTCCTCCTTCTCACTTTTCACAGCATCCTCATCAGTCTTTTGCTCCTCCCCAACATATGCAGGTACCTTTAAACGAAGGCAGACCTCTGCCAAGGGACGGGCAGTAGGTCTATCTTCGAATAGTCAAAGGGCTAAATCGAGAAGTCCCCTATCAAGACCACTCTTAGATAGAATGGTTGGCAAGGCAACGGAAGCGGTGGCCATTATAAATGGACAACAATGCCAATGTCTTCTAGATTCTGGGTCCCAGATCACTACTATTTCTCACTCTTTCTACAACTTTCATCTTCCCAAAAGTTCTCTTCATAGCATTGATGACTTGCTTAAGGCTGAAGGAGCTAATGGTTTACCTGTCACCTATCTAGGTTATGTAGAGCTTTCTATTCTTTTTCCTGGCTCTCTCCCCTCTTCGTCTGAAATAGATGTCCCTGTGTTAGTGGTTCCAGATACTTCTTATAATAAGAGGGTACCCTTATGTGTAGGGACTAACATTATAGATACATGTATTGATAGAGGCAAGACCCAATATGGGCCTGACTTTGTTCATAGTAATAGTGTGCATCCAACATGGCGATCAGTGTATGCTTGTATGCAGAGGCAAATGCAGTCTAGATCAGATGGTAGGATAGGTGTAGTGAGGAATGCTTCGAAGAAGGCTGTTAGGATCCCCGCTAACCATGCAATGGTAATAGAAGGTAAGGTCCCACTCCCCGTTTCAGGTAGACCTTATGATGTGATGTTAGAGCCTCGTAGATACAATAGATTACCAGCTGGCTTAGTTATTGACAGCAATACTGTCACAATAGATACAGAACGGCAGAAATCTGGTAAAGTGCCAGTTCTTGTACGGAACCAAACTGATAAGCCTTTGTGGTTATACAGTAATGATGTTGTGGGTGAAGTATTCTTGTGTAATGTTGAAGGTCCAATTCAGACTAGTCAGCAGCATGTAGACACATATGATGCTAATAGGATGGGTGGATTGAGTATAGAAGGGTTAGATTTCTCAGAGTCTCCTGCTTCAAGTGAAGATGTAGATAAGGTGAGAAATATCCTTAGTAACTATCCACATGCCTTTAGCCAGTCTGATACTGACTTGGGACATAGTAACATAGTGACACATAACATTCCCCTAACAGATCACCAGCCATTCCGAGAAAGATATCGTCGTATACCCCCAGCCATGTATGCAGAGGTGCGTGAACATGTACGTTCAATGCATGAGGCTGGTGTGATTAGGGAGTCATTTTCACCGTATGCCAGTCCTGTAGTGTTGGTTAGGAAGAAGGATGGATCCTTGAGGTTTTGCATCGACTTTCGTAAACTTAATCAGCGTACAGTAAGGGACTCGTATGCTCTGCCTAGAATTGATGAAACTTTACAGATGATGCAGGGTGCTAGGTGGTTCAGTTCTCTTGATCTCAAGTCAGGTTACTGGCAGCTAGAAATAGACGAACGTGACAAACAAAAGACTGCTTTTGTGCTTCCCCCTCCTCTTGGATTGTGGGAGTGCAATCGTATGCCATTTGGTCTCTGTAACGCGCCTAGCACTTTCCAGCGTGCGATGGAGAAATGTCTTGGCGAACTCAATCACACTGTGTGCGTTGTCTACTTAGATGATATTATCATCTACAGCAAGACGATGGAGGAGCATGTTGTGAGGCTAGAAGCTGTAATCCAACGTCTATCGGACCATGGGTTCAAGTTGAAGGCCTCAAAATGCAAGCTCCTACATACCAGAGTGAAGTACCTTGGGCACATCCTCACATCAGAGGGCATAGGTACTGACCCCGACAAGACTGAATCAGTTAGAAGTTGGCCCACCCCTAAGAACGTTAAAGAACTTCGATCTTTCCTTGGCCTAGCCAGTTACTATAGGAAATTCATCCCCAATCTATCTAAAATAATGAGCCCTATGCTCGATCTCCTAGATGACCCTAAGAAACGTAAAGGTAAAGTAAATAGGTCCCCGTCTCATTCCCCTCCCTGGATTTGGACTAGAAGACATGATGAAGCATTCTTAGAAGTAAAGAATAAATTGATCAGTGCCCCTGTCCTTCAGTACGTGGATTTCTCCAAGCCTTTCCTATTACATACAGATGCTAGCACCACTGGATTGGGAGCGGCACTGTACCAGTTGGATGAAGAAGGTAGGGAGAGAGTGATTGCGTATGCGAGTCGTACATTGAACAAGAGTGAGAGAAATTGTACTGCCCACAAGTTAGAATTCCTTGCATTAAAATGGGCTGTGACTGAAAAGTTCCATGATTTTCTGTATGGTAACAAGACTCATGTTCGAACTGACAATAACCCGCTGACTTATGTTCTCACAACAGCTAAACTAGATGCCACAGGGCATAGGTGGTTAGCAGCCCTGGCCAATTATGACCTTACCCTCACATACAGATCAGGCAAGATGAATATTGATGCTGATGCTCTCTCTAGACGCCCTTCTAATGTGCCCCCTTCAGATACCCCTCCTGACACTACATGTTCTAAAGAAACCTTTGAGGCAGTAGTAGACTATGCCCTTAATGTAGATGTAGAAAACAGTCCCTTTGTAGAAAATGTAGGGCAGCATTCTGTAACTGTAGTTGGTGACGTAGGACTGGAAGATAGGGCATCTGATAATCTATTTACTAGTGGACCGCCAGATTGGACTAAGGAACAAGGTATGGATCCAGTTATCAGTAAGGTGATAGATTATGTCGAACAAGGTGTCTGTCCATCAATGAATCGAAGAAGAGAAGAAAGTAAGGATGTTCAAATCGTGCTTAGAGAATGGGATAAGTTAGTGCTAAAGAATGGGGTACTCTATCGTAGGAGAATAGTTGAAGGTAAGGAATTCTTACAACTCGTACTGCCCAGGAAATATTGTGCATTCATTTTGCAATCTTTGCATGACGAGGTAGGACATTTGGGTGTCGAGAGGACAACAGAACTTGTCCGGGACAGGTTCTACTGGCCCCATCTTGGAAGGGATGTCCAACATTATGTTAGCACCTGTGGCCGTTGTGTTAGGAGGAAAGGAGTACGGAATTCTACTAACACAGCACCATTGGTCAACATTAAGACAAGTAGGCCCCTTGAGCTTGTTTGCATGGACTTCTTATCCCTTGAAGAGTCGAAAGGAGGATACGGTAATATCTTAGTGATCACCGATCATTTTACAAGATATTCAACAGCCATTCCAACGAAGAACCAAACTGCAAACACTACTGCTAAGGTCTTATTTGATCATTTCCTTGTACATTATGGTTTCCCAGAACGGTTACATTCGGATCAGGGCCGAAACTTTGAGTCCAATGTAATCCAACAACTTTGTAAGTTAGTAGGAATACATAAATCTAGGACCACTCCTTACCATCCACAGGGTAATGGCAGTTGTGAGAGGATGAATCGCACCCTACTTAGTATGCTAGGCACTCTGACGGAGGACAAGAAATCCGACTGGAAGTCTTATGTAGCTCCATTAGTCCATGCATACAATTGTACAAAACATAGTGTAACCGGCTTCTCACCCTTCTACCTCATGTATGGCAGACACCCCCGCCTACCCATAGATATGTATTTAGGACTAGATGCTAGGGATGATAATGACAATTCAAGTGCCCCTGAGTATGTAACAAGACTTCGAGATAGACTAGACTATGCTTACAAGATCACGTCTGAGAGAAATGGCCAAGTAGGAGCTAAAAACAAAGGAAGGTATGACCAGAAGTTGAAAGAGAACAAAATTCAAGTAGGAGACAGAGTTTTAGTTAAGATCAAGGGTGTGAAGGGAAAGAACAAGTTAGGTGATATATGGGGCAAGGATCCTCATATTGTTGTAGAGCAACCCAATGTAGATATACCTGTGTTCAAGGTTCGATCTGAAGACTCTAGGACTAAGACCCGTGTCTTACATCGCAATTTGCTTCTTCCCTGTAACTTTCTCCCGAAGATAATTCCACAGCCTAGACGTGCAAATGTATCTAAGAATGAGGTAACTCAATCTTCAAACAATGACCAAACACAGCATTACGACGTAAATGAGAGAGATGAAAGTGTCACAGCTTGGAATGTTCCAATAGAGACAAGTGTACTGGACAATAGTGCTGATTTTGATTTTCAATTAGCCCAGTCAATTCCAGATTGCACAGGTTCTGAAATTAGAGGTGATGGTTCTGTTACTTCTGTAAATACAGATGATATTGCGACTGAGGATAATGTAAGAAATGATGCCCCTGTAGAAGTTGACCCCTCCCCTGTCCCTTCAGGTGACGAGCAAGAGACCGCCTCTGTTGAAGAGGAGGACTGTCCACCGAGACAGTCAAAAAGATGTTCTCGCCAACCTGATCGGTTAACATATTATCAAAGTCAAATTGTCCAACCAATTGTTGGGAATAAATACAATTGTATGATGTTGTATGGACTGCTGATGATGCTGCTTTTGAAGTTTGTGTTTGTTTTGTTTTCACCAGTTGAGATTGTTGTGAGCGTGATGTTGATATCGATGATTCCGATAATGTCATCTTTTCCCATAGTAAGAGAACAGTTAGCCTTCTTTTTTGGATCAGAAATTGTGCCTACATATAGGATACAACCTGAATTCATTAATGGGAGATAGGACTTGTTATGATATTGTTAATGACAAAAACTTGGGAGAAAGAAGTTTTTTTATTTATAAATTGCTATTCCTCTGAATAACATGATATTTAGCTATATATTGTATTAATATAGATACTCTACTTTGTTGATTTATTGTCTGAACATGGCTGGAGCATGTCTCACTATGCCAACCAAACCAGATTGGTTTGATTTAAAGTTTTAGACTTTGTCATTATTTTGTTGGTTGATCTATCAGTTGATCATTTCTTTCATAAATAATGTCCAATATACTGCGGACATTATTATTTATTTTGTTTTATCAACGCACGTTAAATGATTGGTATCATTGAAGGGTGCATAAAGGATACCCTAGTTTCACATGAATTTAGTGAATAGGTTACTTTTAAAAGTAAGCCATATTTATTTTGTTTTGTTCACGTTTGAGTTTGAAGATTAGGAATATGATTGAATATTCCATAGATTACTATAATGAAATTATAAGGGCAGTTCTGGAAAAGAGAGATCGATGTCAAAGACCATTTTACATTTCACTTTTTATTCAAATTTGATTGTAGTTTGGAAGAAATGATGATTTTACCGTATTTGTATCTCATGGTACTTTTAGTGTGCTTATGTTGTATTTAATATTAAGGCGAACTTAAATATAGTTCCTTTGTTTTGTTTTGGTTGTTTTAACTTGTTACTTGTTATACCAGAGTCACATAAGTTGATAGTCAGATTTCTGATAATTATTATATTGAAACTTAATTGAATTTTTGCATTTTGATTTTAAACCATGTCTGATTTGAAATTGCTGTTGTAGTAAGACGAAGTAATAATTGAAGTATAATTAATCTGAGTGGAAGATATCAAACCAATTCACACATGTGGAGTGTGGAAGAAATTATTTTGGATTGTAATCATTTGTACTGGTGTGTTTTCTGTGTATACTTTCTTATATTCTAAGTATATATTTTGTATTTGATAAACAAAATTTAAGCAAGATCACTAGTAAAATAAGGTGTCTTAGTAGGTGTCATGAAAGATTTGTGATATTATGTACAGCTATTGTTTTATTGGTGTTCAATATCAATTCAAAATTACTATTGCATAATTTTAGAATTATTATTGGGAATGGCGCGGACGCCATTCTGGTGGCAGAGGGGAAGGTGTAACATGGTGGAATATTGCTCATGTAGTCCTTCTCTCTTCTTGTTGTATTCTCTCTCTCTCTTTCTCTCTCTATCTTTATCTTTGTCTCTTTCTGCTGTATCTTTCTTTGTCTTAATTTGTTATAGATGTATTTATAAAACGTGCTGGCATGTCTAGTTGAAGCTATCTATTGAAGCTATCCTGTTCCCACACTGGGATATAGCCTTTATGACCCTATTGCCATTCACAGTATTAATCCATCCTGTTCGATACAATACTAGACTTTAATGCCATTCATAAATCTGTAATAATAGAGATTAAGCTCTATGAAAGGGGATTTAGATATCAGACGGGCTCTTTGTGGTCATTCATGCTTTGTGACTATTCTTAGAAATATGCTCTTTGAAGAACACCTCATAGGACTGTGTCTTTGGCCATGAGTGGTGACCTTGAACCAATAAGAGTAGAGTTTTAGATTAGACCCCTTCCCCCTTTTTAAAGTAATGACCAATAAGATGATCGG
The DNA here is from genome assembly GCF_000002235.5 of Strongylocentrotus purpuratus. Taxonomy (NCBI): domain Eukaryota; kingdom Metazoa; phylum Echinodermata; class Echinoidea; order Camarodonta; family Strongylocentrotidae; genus Strongylocentrotus; species Strongylocentrotus purpuratus. The sequence goes on from NW_022145526.1 coordinate 2,358,496, forward strand.
AGGAAAAGTCAAGTATGAATGTTTAATGAGGTATAAAAGTAGTTTGCATGGATATTTTGATCACTTGGCTCCACCCCGACTTGGTCTCCTCTACCTGTACCCCTGTCCTCCCATCTCCCTCAAGCTGTCCCTGAACTAACAACTAATTGCTGCATGTTAAAATCAACAAGTTCTGGACTCACAAAGTTATCGAAGTACAGCGTTGTTCCAGAATCGTTCAAGAAAGCCAAGTCACTTCAATCACCAAGTCGGGAATATTCAACTAAATTATACAACGTACTTCAAGGGAACTTAATCTGAAAGTGTCAGGAACTGATTCATAAGGAGGAACATTGATAGGAGGAACATTGATTGCAGATACGTCGGTAAATAGGTACCATTAACCCTATGCCAATTTGATGCTGTGTTCCTGATTTTGATCCTGAGTTCCTGAATTTGATCCTGTCGACCTGATCCCACAACTGTGTTCCCGATTCCGTTCCCGTCTTCGACGTCGTCATCTTTCCTGTTCCCATACCCGTAGCATCGGTGTCCATCTCTTCATCTCGTCTGCAACGGCCGAATCGGTACATCCACTCGAATCGCGAATAGTCTACCGCGCTGTATGTAAGTGGCCACAGTACTAACAATTTCTAACTAACCTCCTTCTTCCCAACCCTTAACGTCCCATTTATTTAGATTAACAAGTTAAGGCTTTTAAAGTGTATTTTAGCTTAAGGTGTATTTTGATATGAATGTATGTTGAAGAGAAGACAGAGATCTTCTGGATTATTGATACTATTTCCATGACATTGTTTGATAATAAATACTGTTAGAAGAGTAGTTGATACAGGTCGGTGATTGATAAATAAACATATATGACACCTTAAATACTATATCGTGTCCCCGCGCTTTTATTCTTTGACTTTATTTTAAATCGGTGGTTTATTTGAACTAACCCCTCCCCCGAGTGAAAGTCATAGCTAGCGGACCAATACAAAAAACCTGATTTCACTCGGAGCCCGATTCTACTATTTCATTATAATAGAAGACGGCGTGGTGTGGGCGGTTAGATTAGTTTAATGTCATTGTCTGTTCAGTGTCATCCCTTGAGGTTTTACTCATAGAGTCATAGCCATGACTCACTCTTCAAGACATTTGCCTTACATGTAATGATGTATACAGGTCAGTCTATGCATCACAAAGATACTGTGCCATCAACTGAGATATCATTATCATACTGTAGCTGTGTACAGTGTATACAGTGTACATGGAGTTGTTTCTGTCTGGTGGCCGATGAGTTCCTATGGAGAGAAGGGATCATGATCAACTCGTACCACCCCCCCCCCCCCCTCCAATCCTACCAAATTTGCATAGCACTACAATGTAGAAATGTGATCTGCCATACTCTTTGTCAGTTTGATAGTTTCTCTTTTTGGTGTGTGTACATGTATGAGTGGGGGGGGGGGGGGGGGGCTGGGGGTATTGCCTTTCAGAGACTGTCCATACGTGTGCCACCCCTCCCCCCCCCCCCCCCCTCCTCCCAAACCCTAAATATGTTAAAAAGTCTAATAGCTACCTAAAATTTATAGTCATACTACAGAGACAGAGAACTGCTCCCGAAGAATAAAGAGAACTTGTCAATTTGTAATTCGATCACAAATATAAAATTTCAATCGCAGGTCCTCTTATCAATCGTAAGTTTGCAATCTCTGTACATTGTGCATACTGTACGTGTACGTGTAGTTGCAATTGATATCAACTCCAAAGAATTTGCGATTAAAGATAAACTTTAGTATTGGTAATGCGATTACATTGTGAAAGAAAAGGTGTGGAAAGGATCAGAAACAGTAGATCATGTAGCATGTACATGTAAGTATTGGTGTGCACTGCAAGGTTCTGGAGTCATCAAAATCATCATAAATTTGGCAGAGTCTAGGTAAAGTAACAAGCACTTACACAGAAAGATGTATATGGGACAACACACATGGTGTCGGGGATAGTACTACCGTGATTTCCTTATCTTTCTATGCTCATTACTCAGCCAGTATACATTTTCTTCCAAAATTGTTTGGCACATAACATTTATTTGTAATCTTGAACATTCAGTGTAAGTTTCGTTAGATTCTGTGAGAATTCTTTTTTTTTTTTTACCAGAACTCAAGTTTATCTTTAACATCAACTCTTTGTAAGATAGGGCCCTGATTATCTCTTTTTCTTTCCTACATGTACATTGGTACATGTACATGTGCCTATACATGTATAGCCAGTTGAATGTCATAGACTGCCCCTTCAATACAAGGATTTAAAGACTGTCAATACTACTGGGCCAGAAGGAATTAGACCACACAGCGAGGTCACTGACAGGTGGCTTTCTCATTAACTCAGCTCTCAACTAACATAAGAAAAGGAGGATCATGGGGGACCAATGTTCAGGCACCGATTGGGGAAGTTTTCTAGGAGCAAGTAGCTACATGTACATGTACAAGTAGGACAGTGGGGCTTTAAGAAAGACTTTAAAGCTCTGGGAAAGGTTTTATTCTAAAAATAAGACCAGATGACACGCCTTCACAAAGAAACCAAGAGCGAAAGGTAAATGAGAACTACAGAAACAGCTCTGGCAAAACACATTTCTTTCTTTTTGACAGAAAGACCCAGTTTCATTGCATCATCAGACAATCTGGCAAATCAATCGTCTAGGCGTCTAGCTATAAAATCGAGTGGAGTCCAGACTTGTTTCATGTTGTCTAGATCTAGAGCCTGAATGAAAAAGAATTAACAGTCTGGAATATGCTTCAACCTTGCCTCATTAACTACATGTATCAAGGCAAATCAGTTGATGAAGATTTAATGAATGGGATATTGATTTTCTTTTCTACATGCATGTACTGTACACTAGGTTCATTGTACATACATGTATACATTACATTGTAATCAGATCTGTATATTCTTTTGATTTGTTTTCTTCTTTCTGACTTCCTAGATGTACGTGTAAACTACATTAATTAAAAAATACTAGCATACAATGTACTAGAGACCATTTATTTATTCATGCTATAAATTATACATGTAAACAAGTGGTATGATCTGACAAGCAGCTGGTTGGTATTGAAATGTTATCCTTCTATCGTTTTCTCCTTCATCTTTCCTTACAATGTACACTGTAATGTCTCGCTCTGTTTTATTCTTCCATCATTTTCTCTCCCCTTTCTTTTTATTCTTTTCTGCTTCTATTCCTCTATCAGCATCTCTCTTATCTTTCGTTGTAAGTATGTTATTCATATTTTATCTTATCATTTTCTCTTTCTATTTCACTTGTGTTATTTTTTGTTTTTCCCCTTTCCATCATTTTCATGTTCAGGATTTTGGGTGGGGATTTAATGGTCAGGAAGTAATCCAGATTTAATTTGCTTCCAAGTTCCAGCACTGGCAGAAGTGAAAATGAAAACAGTAGGCCTACAAAGTTTCTACAAACATAATCTAGGCTCTGCTCAAGGCTTTGTGGATTGTGGTGGTTACATTGTAAGAGTCTGTTCTTGCAGACTAGTCACACTAACAGGTAGCCAGCCAGATATAGTGATATGAGTCATTCACAGCTGGTTATTTGATAAAGGTCATCCGCTTTTCTTAAAGGTCAAACACAATATACCCTTCTGTGCTTGAACAACTGTATGGTGTCTGATCTGCACCTAGAGCATTTCAGACTACAGGAAATGCATAAGAAACTTGTAAAAAACATACAAGAATTATCACACGTGAAAGGAGCGTACAGACTAGAAGTAGAAGATAACTTTAATATTTAAAGAAACGTTGTTCAAAAAGAATGTGAATATAAAGAACCATTATTTAAAGCTTTAAAGCTTATCTGCCATAGTTTACAGGAGGGATTAGAGCACCCTGCAAGGTCACTGGACAGGTGGTTATCTCATCAACTCAGCTCTCAGTTAACATAAGAAAAAGAGGATCATGGGGGACCAATGGTCACCGATTAGGCGTTGTTTGTTGTAAGAGGGCGCAAGTAGCTACAAGTAGTGCAGTGGGCCTTTAATAAGGAGCCTACACTACCTGTACATGTACAGACAAACAACATAGTTTAAAAGAAATGTTGTAAACACACTGGTTTTGACGGGATCAGTTGACATGACAGCCTGCCAATCATGACTGCCCAGTTATGCTAAGCCCTGCCCACACATATGATTTTTCCTACGATATGATGTCGTACTCGAACATGATGCTGATTCTTTATCAAGTTTTTCGTTCAAAACGATGCCCAAACAGGCATTTTGTTATATATATACTGGCATTTAGAATTGTAATTACATGTACATGTACTTGTAATCCTCATCAGCCCCAGTCTATCCTCAATCGGGTCTAATAAACATACATGTACATGTACAACAAATAGACTAAATACTGTACAGTTTACAAGTAGACCTCTGCATATATGCAGTACAACTTTCACTGCAGATGGAAGTGTGGAAGAAACGAAAACAAAAGAGAGAGAAAAATAAAAAGAGAGAGGAAGACAAACAAAAAGAGAGGGAAAAAAAAGGAAAGAAAGAGAGAGTAAAGAGTGAGAGAGAGAAGGAGAGGGATCGAGAGTGTGTGTGTGAGAGAGAGAGAGAGAGAGAGAGAGTAAAAGAGAGAATCAACAAAAGAACTAACCTCATTGAAGTATTCCCTGATTTCTGCCTCGTCTGTCAACGCCATATTGGTCTGTGTATTCCTCTGAATATTCTACGAAGAAGTGTGCTGCAGGAACTTATTTTCCTCTTCTCTCGATGTTGTAAGATTAAATCTTACAGCCGTTCCTGTTTTCTCTACGTCTTTCAGAGGCTGTAATGGATGATAAAAATGAGAGATTGTGAAGAAACTGATTTAAATCAATGTAATAGCTACATGTATGCACAAGAAGACTTGGCACAGAGGCAATACGATGGTCACATTACCCAAAAATAGCCTGCTCGGTGGCCGAGCGGCGAGTTTTTAACCAATTCTGCCCGGCTTCTGCCCGGCTTCTGCCCGGCGGCTGCCCGGCCACCGAGCGGCGGCCGCCCAGGCACCGCTCGTTTTTAGGGCATCGCTTGGTCGCCGCTGAAGTTTAAGCGCGGAATTAAAATTTGGGCGGCGCCTGCTCACTTTTCACTCGCCGTCCAAAATACGCTCGAAGGCTCGATACCTGGGCGGTCGCCGCCCGGGCACCGACCTAATCGCTGGGCGATGCCTAAATTCCAACAGCGACCGAGCAGGCTACTGATCAGTCGGTCGCTGCTCTAATTTGTGACCATAGCTTAAAGGTAGTATTGGGAAGATATGGAAGATGGCTTGGAAAGAGAAGGAATGACAAATGAAAAGGAAAAGAAAAATTGGATTCCAAAAGACATAATGGCTTGACATTGATGTGAAAGAACAAAAAGGAGTTGGATAAAATATTGGAAGAGTATAGGGGAGGGTACATGTGAATAGATAGCAGCTGTGTATTAAAGAGAAAGGGTAAAAGGAGAGAAAGACGTGAGAGAAGACAAGAGAGATAGTGGGAGAGAGGGAGAGAAAACACACAGGTAGCACAGGACCAAAGAAACATTGAAGGAGAGAGTGAAAAACAAGAAAGAGTAGATCTACAAGAGATCTTGAGAAAATGGGATGCAAAAGAGAAACATCAGACATCGATAAAAGCTCTTTCGAGAGAAGTGAATTTAGACCGAATATTTCATGGAGTTGATAAGGAAGTAAATTAATTTATTCAATGCTTAAAAACTTTTGAGTTTCACATTGGACATACTGTACGTGTACATGTGTTAAAGTTCAGTGTATAAGCCAACATCCTGAATAGCAGTATTTTCCAGGGCTGTATCCTGATTTCAAAGTACTTGATTGACCTTGCGTACAATTCCTGGTACTGTACGTGTACGTGTACTATGTGCATCATGGACATTCAAAAGTTCAGTGCATACAAATTATATGCTTCAACAAGTATCGCATTCAACTAATCAGGCCCTAAATCATAATGAAAGCAAAAGTGTGTCACTCATGCATGCAAGTCACGCACTACAGATTAAAGAAGAGACTCCACAGGAAATATCACTTTCACAAAACCATTTATGGAATGTATTCATTTGTTAATGAAACTGAAATTAATTGGCTGATGTACACATACTCCAGTGAACAAAGGAAAATTCAACATAGAGAGCAAACTAATCTAGAAGAAAGCAGACCAATCAGAAAAGCATACAAGTGATAGTTTGAATGAAAGCACAAAGTCATGCACTTCAAATTAATTCATTTGTTCATTTTGAAGGGAAATCCAACCTTGAGACCAAAATAATCTAGAAGAAAGCAGAAAAATCAGTCAGCATACTGTACGGGTGAAAGTTTGAATGAAAATATGAAATCGGACAAAATCTAGAAAGTCATGCATCTCTGTAAGTTACAATCACTACATGTACATATGTACTGTACATGTAGTGTAGGTATGGGCTTGTCAAATTGGATGAATCGCTAGTTTTTCTGGGCTGTAGTGGCAGACAACTTTCCCATTTGTTCCAACAAACAAAATTACAAAAGTTTCACTTTTTCAAAAAATTGTATGAATTTAATAGGAGGGTTTATTTGCTCTCGAAGGCACACTGTACATGTAATGATGTACAGTACTGTATGTAAATGCATGTAGGATGCTATCCCTAATACATTAAAATGAGTAGTGGCCCAAGGGAGAAGGCACTTGAGTCTTGAGAGGAAAGCAGAAATTAGTGATATTTTTGTACATGACAAACAAGCGATTTTGCACAAAACAATTTAGGCACCAATAGACCCAGTAGGCGCGTCTTCATCATCTCGAGATTGCCAAATAGCCCGCTATTTCTGATTTGGGAAATAATCACGAAGTAACAAATCGCGTCTTCACTATCTCGAGATTCGACCTCGAAACTTAAAACTAGACCTTGAGAAATTATCACAAGATATTTTGCTCAGCGTTAGCGCGTATTGCGAATCTTCGGTCTAGTGAAGACGCACGGGACAAATAGCTGGATATTTTGCAAACTATCCCAAGATATCTTGGGATGACAATCCTGACCAAATATCCTTCTAATTGCTACTTCGGTCTGATGAAGACGCAAATTAGCTGGATAGTTTGCGATCGGGATAGTTCAAATAGCTGGATATTTGGCAATCTCGACATAGTGAAGACAGGCCTAGTGAACACTTTAGAAGAATTAGATGAAGGGTAATAAAGTTTTTATGAGACACATTACAGTGTATAATCTCACTAGGCGTGTCTGCACTATCTCGAGATTGCCAAATATCCAGCTACATGTATTTGAACTATCCCGATCGCAAACTATCCAGCTAATTTGCGTTTTCATTAGACCGAAGTAGCAAATTAGCTGGATAGTTGGTCGGGATAATATCCCAAGATATCTCAGTCTAGTTTGCGGTTTTCCGTGCTTACTCGAGGTCAGTGGTTGTACAGTACTAGCTCGCTGAGCGGTATACATGTAGATCGCATGTGCGAACCGGAAATCGTTGTGCATGATGGGATCGGGATATTTGACTCCGACTTCGGTCTAATGAAGACAGTCGCAAACTATCCCGCTAGTTCGGAAATAGTGGGATATTTTGCAAACTAGACCGAGATATCTTGGGATATTATCCCGACCAACTATCCAGCTAATTTGCTACTTCGGTCTAATGAAGACGCAAATAGCTGGATAGTTTGCGATCGGGATAGTTCAAATAGCTGGATATTTGGCAATCTTGAGATAGTGAAGACGGGCCTACTGTGCCACGATGCATTTATCATGGGATGGACATATCAAAGGCTGCCTTTACGATCGTTTTACTGTTTCTTGTGCAAGATACCAGCGTTATGGGTTGTCATGGAGCTTACAAAATACCAAGAGTCTCAAGACTGGACATGAGCCACTGTGATGCATTACTGAATACGGTACTGTACATGTACATGTAAACATGTAGCAACCCTTTCGTCATTTGGTGCCTTCTGTTGTGTGCACAGTTGCAAGTGTGGCAAAGGAATGACTGTGCATAGAGGCAAAGAAAGCAACTGAAGAGTTAAAGATGAAGTTGAGTTCTGGTCATGCGATTGCATTGTGAAAGAAACGGTGTGGAACTGACCAGAAAAGGTTGATCATCTAGCATGTAAGAGTTTGTGTGTATTGCAAGTTCTGGAATCATCAAATGATAAGAAATGTGACCAAGTCTTGGTAAAGTTACAAACACTTGCACAGAAAGATGTATATGGACTACACGAACACGTGGCGTAAAAAGCCGCCCCCCCCCCCCGATTTTTACGATGTTACATGCATATTTAGAATATGAAGGCATTTGAAGAGCCATGCTTTTCAGGGAACATGTCTTAACTGATGTTCTTCCACACTTGCATTTAAGAATGAGTAATGCTCACAATTTATTTTTCACCTCTTCCCAGAACTCAACCTTCTCTTAAATGGAAATACATGTACTGTACATGTACATGTACATGTACAGGTTGTACATGTATGTAAACTGTGGGGCAGGGTCTACATGCATTTCTGGATAGCCAAGGTAGGCCAACAGAATAAAGGGAGCTGATGTGATGATGATGAAGATGAAGAAGAAGAAGAAGGAGAAGGAGAAGAGGGAAAAAAGAACAAGAAGAAGATGAAGAAAAGGAAGATGAAGAAAAGGAAGAGGAAATGGGAGAAGGAGAAGAGGAAGAAGTAGAACTAGAAGAAATATAAAAAAGAAGTACGGGAAGAAAAAGAAAAGGAAGAAAAAGAAGAAGAAGAAGAAGAAGAAAAGAAGAAGAAGAAGAAGAAGAAGAAGAAGAAGAAGAAGAGAAGAAGAAGAAGAAGAAGAAGAAGAAGAAGAAGAAAAGAAGAAAAATAAAAGAAGAAGAAAAGGAAGAAAAAGAAGAATTGTGAGCACCTAACATCAACATGCAACATGGCCAATTAAAATAAAATGCTCTGAAACACTTTCTGTCACACATTGATCTAGAATTTGTACAGACTGTAGCCTAGTCTGTATTCACTAAAAAAAAAAAAAAAATGAGCGAAGAAAATGGTCTCAAACATGAATCTCCTTCTCTCCTGATTCCTGTAACTGTGCATGTGTCAAGTACGCAACTTCTCAAGACTGAAGTTTGACTTTGTTTCAACTTTTATCTCGATGATCTAGAATCTAGATCTATGCATACAAATATTACAAGAGCTTGATAGAACTCACTTCTTAAATTAAACAGACAATAGAAACTTCGAAATTTATATGTTTCCTGGCCTGGTCATAACTAAACCAGCTCCAGATCTAGAATTCTAGAATAGATCCTTCAATTCCGTGGCCGAATTAAGTTCATGGCGGGGCATCTGCAGCTCGCAGTGCAACGTACGGTGCTACATAGAGCGGCCTGCGCTGGGCGTAGGCTGCTTGTAAAGCCTGGCCATGGTCCAAGGATCAATTCAAGGCATGGACATTTTCTTTGCCTGAAATTGAAAATGCAAAGACCGGAGGTACATTCGAAATCAAGCAAAGCAACGATATAATTACCTGCTATGGTGATGATAAGACTTCTCTCGTCCACGATTGTGAGCTGAATAAATCCTGATAAAAACCAAAGGAGGTGAAACATCAGTTTTCCTTTCACTTTGCGATCATTTCAGAAGTAGGAAATGATTCTTACTGACGATCTGATAACACACACGGAAGTAGGTGCAACAATGAGAAAAACAACCTGTAGATGTTGGTTCCGCATATTAGATCGAAGTGTAGGAGTCACGTTTGCATTACATTGCCAATTTAATCCTTAACAAAATTATTAAAATATAGTCATTTTAATTATTCGTTTTTGGTTTATTTTTTATTTTAAATAATCATAAATATTTAATGAAGGAAAACATATTTTAATTCAATAAAAAGGTATTTTTATTAATGTATAATGTATTTAAAATATCTATATATCTTTGTTGCAAATTGTTAGCATTGATTTTGTATACTCTAACTTCAGTCCGTAAGGCTACAATCACACACAACGCGTCGTGTAGATCTAGAGTTGAGTGGTCTAAAATAAGCGGAAGTTTGAGTAAAGATTGAAGTGAGTCTAGTGAGATGACTATATAGATAATTGCCAGCTTATATGGCTTCGTTTAATAGTAGTTCACCAAATAAGGAAACGGCAGGAATTAGCTACACTGCGTATCCGGAAGCCGATGGTATAAAATTCCAGAGATTAATCGTTTTTCAAAGAGGTAATTACCATTAAAAAAACATAAATGTTTTGTTTATACTTCAAGCAGGCGCGTACGCAGGATTTTTTTCAAGGGGGGGTTTTAACATTTATAAATCGGTCCGAAAATTTCGCAACGAATCAGCCAGCCGCTGAATAAGCGGGGGGGGGGGGGGGGGGGGGGGGG